>NW_017676196.1:0-711 GCF_001879085.1 Nicotiana attenuata | reverse complement strand
GTTTTCGGTTTTTTCGTTACGGTAACCGTTCGGTTTGTCGTCGTAGCTTCCTACTCTTCGAGGACCATTCCTCCTCATTAGGTACTTCTTGAAGTCCTTTGTGATCATGGTCATTTCATCCTCCTCTAGATCAGCACCTTCAGTGATTCTGAATGCCAGGCTCCTAATCTTCTTGGGTGCATCCATCTTCATGGTTTGCCTTCTAAGTTCATAGGCAGTGAGATTTCCAATTAGCTTATCCAACTTGAGAGTGGCAATGTTCTTTGATTCCTGAATAGCAGTGATTTTGCTTTCCCAAGAGACTGGCAGAACCCTTGTCAAAATTTTCTCAACTTTGTCCTCTTCAAGAATAATTCTTCCAAGAGACTTAAGTTCATTTGTTAGTGTTGTAAACCTTGTATAGATTTCTTGGATGGTTTCACCTTCCTTCATGATGAAGTTCTCATATTGAGAATACAGCAGTGTTCCTCTGGACCTCTTTACCTGAGGTGTTCCTTCATGTGCAACTTGCAAAGTATCCCAAATTTCCTTAGCAGTGGTACAACTTTGAATTCTACTGTACTCGTCTGGACCAAGTCCACACACAAGCCATTTCTTGGCCTTAGCATTTTTCTCCCATTTTCTTAAATCCTCAGCAGTGCAATCAGCTCTAGTTTTTGGCACCTCTACTCCTTCAGCATTCTTCTTTGTGGTAGCCAGGGGACCATCAGT
>NW_017676195.1:36816-50015 GCF_001879085.1 Nicotiana attenuata | reverse complement strand
CTTGAATTGTCGAACCCGGACAAGGTATGCGCCTTCGGTATCATTTTGTCTTCAGCTTGCATTTCACGTAATACCCTTAGTAGTATAATATTTACGGAACTTCCTGGATCAATCAAAACTCGTTTTACATTAGTGTCGTGTACAAGTAAAGATATTACCAGAGCGTCGTTGTGGGGGGCCATCACTCCTTCGGTATCTGCATCATCGAAAGAAATACTTTCATTTTCTAAAACCTGCCGTACCCGTTTCCCGTGTGTAATCGTTACTTTAGAAACCTTGTTGGAAGCCGTATATGTTACACCATGAATATCTTCTCCCCCACTTATAACATTCACGGTTCTCTTGGGTGATGGGGGCTTTGGTGGCTCTTGCCTATTTTTCATATAGGCTTGCTTACCTTTCTCACTAAATAACTCAGTGAGATACCCTTGTTTCAATAGATGGTCCACTTCACTTTGTAAGAATCTACATTCTGAAGTCTTATGCCCGTGATCATTGTGGAATTCGCACCAATGATCTGGATTGCGCCTATTTGGATTTGACCGCATCTCTTTTGGCCACCGTACCTTATCTCCCATGCTCCTCAAAACAGCTACGAGCTCGGAGGTAGTGACATTGAAATTATATCCACCGAATCTCACCTTTAAACTTATGTCATCATCTCGTGACTCTTGTCTGTTTCGGTCATTTCTGAACCTTGATGAAGAACCAGATTCCCTGTTCCTCGATTTTTGATCATATCGTTGATTATCCTCCTTTGACCGTGAGTCTTTTCCTGCAGGTCCTATATATGGATCGTATCTGTTTTTACCTGATCTTTTTTCGATTTCTGACCTCCTGGAATTGCCCCTTTCTTCATGATGAAACTGAGGTACGGTATCTTCCTCAATTCGCAACTTCGTACTGTACCTATTATAAACGTCATTCCACGTGGTTGCAGGGAACTCTCGAAGGCTTTCTTTAAGTCTTCTCGTGGCTTCTGAACTTTTATCATTTAAGTTGCTTGCAAAAGCTATTGCAGCCCAATTATCAGGTACACGGGGTAAAGTCATCCTTTCACGTTGGAATCTATCAACAAAATCTCTGAGCAACTCTGAGTCCCCTTGTTTAATTTTGAAAATGTCTTCCATTCTTTTTTCAACCTTTTGAGCTCCCGAGTGCGCTTTAATAAAAGAATCTGCAAGCTCAGCAAAAGAGTTTATAGAATTTTCAGGTAAAAGAGAATACCAGGTTAATGCACCCTTGGTGAGTATTTCTCCAAATTTCTTGACCAACACGGATTCAATTTCTTGCTTGGTCAAATCGTTGCCTTTTACACCTGTAGTAAATGCAGTTACGTGATCACGTGGGTCTGTTGTGCCATCATATTTCGAGATGTCAGGCATTTTGAACTTTTTAGGGATTGGAAGGGGAGCAGCACTTGGTTTCCAAGGTTGTTGCGAGTATTTAT
The DNA here is from genome assembly GCF_001879085.1 of Nicotiana attenuata. Classification (NCBI taxonomy): domain Eukaryota; kingdom Viridiplantae; phylum Streptophyta; class Magnoliopsida; order Solanales; family Solanaceae; genus Nicotiana; species Nicotiana attenuata. Next base: position 48,565 of record NW_017676195.1, on the reverse strand, counting down.
CCACATCCACTCCTTTGATTATAGGGGGAACTCCAGGGATTTGCTCGATGCGCTCATTTTGTTCCTTAAGCTGTTTCTGCAAAGTTAGTACTAAATTTTGCAAATGAGAATTATTTGAATTACCTGGTTCTCCTTCCTGTGGTTCATTGGGGGTTCCTCCATTTCCAGAATTAACAAGGCCAGAACGAGGATTCTCCAATGTATTGTTATTAGGCGTAGGTGTGGGTGGTGCAACAGGTAATCGACTAACTAGAGCTTGAAGAGCTTTGCTAACCCGTGCATCAATTACTTTTTGTAAAGCTTCATCTGGCCCTCCGAAATGTTCAGATTGCTCTTGTTCATCAGCATGAGATTCAGGAGCAGGAGTACCTTCACGAGATTGACGTGGTGAATTTTGAGGGGAAGGAACCACATTAATGTTTTGTAAATCTCCATGATTCTGATGGATTTGATTTTCATCACCGTTATTGTTGTTGTTGTTGTTTGACATGATGATAACAACAGATAAAATGTAACTTAAAAAGAATAGATTATCAGATTCCCGGTAACGGAACCAATTTGTTTAACCCAAAAACTGAATATTTGGTTAAAGCTAGAAATTAAGAGAGAAATCGGGTTACTGATAATCAAGAAATGAGAGATTTTGAGAACAACAATAAAGCAATGAATAAGTATATATTTCAGTATAATCTCAATAATATTTCGTGTCCTACAGATGTTGAGATCTTCCCCTTTTATAGTTAATTCTAGGAGAAAGTGTAATGCCTTTGTCTTAATGAGGCAATTATGAACAATAAATGACATTAAAAGAAACGTTACTCAATCATTCCTATTAAATACAAATTCTCTCAACGTATTTGGCATTTAATGCTGAATTTGGACTCCTTTACGCTATCAGATACATTTCTTCAATTCCTTCCGATCTTCGAGCTTTAAATGACTCGAACAGGTATGAGTCTCATTTCATTTGAATAATAGCTCGTACCTTTAAGTATCTTCTCTCCCGCATCTGTTGTTGCTCGTGCCTTCTAACTGATTAACACGCTTTGACTATTTGACCGGTCCACGTGTCATGACACGTCATCTTATATAAATTCAGTTTTTTCCCAATACAATGATTTCATGATCTTTATTTGCTAACTACTATGAATTGGTAAAAACTAAATTAAACATATTAATCTTTCTTAGCAGCAGATCCATCACAAATCAGGTGATCTAGTTTTTCCTTAGGGTGCTTAAAAAAATGGGTTACATCCAAGTTTGTGATGTCAACTTGATTCTCAGAGATAAAATTAGATTTGGGATTTTTCTCTTTCTTCTTTAGTAATACTTGATAAAGCTCCACCAAGCGTTTTCGCATACGACATGTACATGACCAATGTTCTCTTCCCCCGCATTACTAGCATCTATTTTCTGAGCCACTTACTTCTACAATTTCGTGCTTCTCATCCTTCTTTTATCTCTTTTGGTAGTGATTTTTCTTTTAATAAATGATTTGCACCTGGGAAAGAATTCTTCTTGAGCACAATTACGATCAGGGCCACGGTATTTTTCATGTCTACAGTAGTGGAGTACATCTCATTTACTTCAGGAAATGGTGTAGAGTCGGTAGGTCGATTCTAGTGATTTTTCACAATTAGCTCGTTGTTTTGTTCAGTCATGAGAAGATGAGAAATCAATTCAGAATACTTCTTGAAACTTTTGACTTGATATTGCTGCTGCAGGAGCATATTCGAGGCATGAAAGATGAAGAACGTTCTTTCTAGCATATCAAAATCATTAATCTTATCTCCACATAGTTTCAGCTAAGAAGTAATTTCTAGCAAATTTAATTTTTAAACCTTCGTCAAGTTGGAGACGTAAGAATATCATTACTTTAGCATAAACTTGGTTTGATAATTTATCTCTATCCTTGATGGTGTCTCCAAAACCCATTGCATCTAAATGGATTTCAGCATGCTAACACCGATCGAGGTAGTTCTTGCTTGAAATATCAATGGCATAGCAAACTCAAGTTTAGTAAGATTTGTCATAGATTAGAGAGAGGAAAAACAATAACTTAGTCTTCTCAAAATAATTTATTAAGACAGGAGAGTCTCGTGTTGATAACGTGATAAAAATAAATAAAACTAAACAAATAATATTTTAGAGAAGGGTAAAGAGAAAAGAGAAATATTATTATTTCTCTTGAAATACAAAAATAAGCAATATATTTATAGAGAAAACCTAATTTGGTCCCAAAATAACTAAGTCTAACTTTAACTTGGTCTTAAAGTAACTAAGCCTAACTTTTCCTCAAAGAAATAAATATGCATTTAAAATAATATACAAAATACATTTATAACAGACAATCTGATGTTGCAAAAATCATATTAATTTTATATACCAAACAATATTGGTTCTATACAATACATAGCTGTAGATTCAACTTTGCCAATTATAGCAGCTTGCCTTTGTTAGGACTCTGAGCCTGAGCCTGTAGGTCTGCCACTGCCTACAAATCTAGCTGCCTCCCACCCATATCGGACCTTTTTCTCTTTTCTTCATTCTTTTTTATTTCTATCTTTAGTAGTAGTATTTTGGTTCTAAAGTATTAAATGGATGGTTTCTTTTTTCCAAAAGAAGTAATGCACTTGCTTAAACTAGTATATCAGTATATCACCTTCGCCACGAAGATAGGTGCTTCAAGAAAAGCCACCTCCTTCCATAATAGATGTAGAATTCGCATACAAAAGAATAGATAAGATGTATGGAAAGACGTTTGCTCCCTCCGTTCCAACTTATGAAAATATGTTAGATTGAACGCAGAGTTTTAGAATATGAAGACTTTTGGAATTTGTATTCCTAAACAAGTCAAAAAGGAGTTCAGAGTATTTATGTGGTTATAAAAGTTTATATTGAAAGTTTAAACTAAATTGTTTCCAAATTTGAAAAGGAACCATTCTATTTAAAACAGACCAAAAAGGAAATAGATTCACGTAAACTGAAATCGAAAGGGGAGAGTAAAAGTTAGGAAAGGATCGTCTCACCTCACTGAATCCAAGACTTGCCAGCCCATTTGGAGAAGAATATTAGCAAAACGGCCAAAGAACAATTACATATTTGGACATTCATCAAAATTTAAGTGATAGTATCGGTATAATTTGACTCGTTATAATAATTTATTTGCACATATTATTTTTGTATGAACTTACTATTTTAAATATTTAGTACTTTTAGAAGAAGATAATACAAGGTTAATTAATTTAAAATTTGAATAACGACTAGCTAGTGCCAAAATGAATAAAACTTGAATTGCCTAATAAAAGATCAGAAATGATTTTTTAAATTTAACTTTGCATTTATGAAAGGAGTTTATACACCATGCACCTTCTCTAATTATTTCTACAATCAGATATTATTTGTGTTTATCCCGAGCATCAATTGATATCTTACGATGGCTAGATGCAAAGCAAGAAAAGAATTTCTTTTTCTCAAAATTTCCTTATGATGTTCAATAAATTGATAAGCAGTCATAATAAAAAAGGGAACGATGCATGACGCTATAAGAGTATTATGTTAATTAACTTTTACACCTTGACAATGTAAAATTTATTTGAACAATCAGATTGCTTAAATACTACTTACAAGCGAGATTTTAAACTCACAGTGGTTGGCCAATAAACCCAGAAAATATGGTAAGTACATAATAACCTTTATAACCGGTTAGGGTGGACATAAGCACCGACCTTTTTATTTTGCTTAACAACTATACACTCGGCAAATTTAAAATTGTCAAAAGAAAACCCCGCAGTTCTTTGAGGTGGGACATTGTGTTTTCTTTTGCCAGGGTAGGGTGGTTCTTCTTTTGTCAATATATTATATATACAATTAAACATTGGGGTACAGTATATATTAATTATACAGCTACTTTTAGAAACTGTGCTTCTACAGACACACCACGTAAAAAACCTAGTCTTACAAGATTTTGGAAAGTAGCTAAAATTAGGAGTGAAACTAATTAGTAAGCTAGCTTTCCCCAACTCAACAACTGATTGGGCTCTAGAATTGGGAAGGGTTAGAAACACAAGCCTAGGAAGAAATTGAACCGCATTACTAACTAATGAAGATCATTTTCTTTTCAACTTAGTGGTTAAAAGTACGGCACTTCCTTCAATTTTAAATTATAGACAGTCATTGTTGGACTTTAAATGCATTGAGCTTCAAAGACTTTAAGCATTGGGCTTTAAAGTATAAGAGTGTGAATTGGAAATGGTGGGAAATAAAATGGAAGGAAATGAAAATTTGAATGAAGTGAGCTTTTGACTTGCACTTTGTCCCTCATTGGTGAGGGACAACTACATTTGTGTGCTTATATATAAAATCACTTCTTAAAGCTCTTAAAAGGAGTTGAAGAGAATGAACCCTCGCGCCATCGTCGTCGCTCGGCTCGGCTTCGGCTTCGGCTTCGGATTTGTCAAATCGATCGATAAGATTATTTTTGGACAAAATATTATTTAATAATTAATTAAATGCCAGAACACTGTTGAAGATTCAGAAGGATAGTCTGGCCGCGGTCCTGGCGTAACCGCGGTAGGACCACGCCAGAACCCTGCTGCAGATTCAGAGGGCCACTTTGGCCGCGGTCTTGGCGTAACCACGGCAGGCCGCGTAAACTTTTGAAAAGGCACCTTTTCCAGAACAAACATCACACCTCTTCCAATAATTGCCTATAAATTCTGAGGCATGGCTTCGTTTTTAACACACCAAAAACATTACAGAACTTCCTTCTTTCTGAAAATACTGCATTCTAATTCGCAGTCTCTCTTTCTCAAATTCGTAAGTGTGATTTTGCTCCGTTCTTTAAGTTCGTTGGCATCCTGCAGTTTGTATTGCCACTGTTGCAGGAAGGTTTATTCCGTTTTATCCTGGGAGAATTTAATCCATTACCTTGGCAACGTGTGAGGGGGTTAAAATTCCTTAAGGACGCACAAGCAAATTGTGGACTCGGAATATTTCTTAATCTTTACTGTTGTTCCAATTTCTTTTATTCTTCTAACAGTTTTTCTGATTTTGTGTTTTAACACAGTAGCAACAACAGTCATCTCCTCCTATTCGACCATACAATTTATCAATGTCATGTCTATTTTATCCTCCAAATTTTTTACTGTATTCTCTCCGTAGCCTTTTATGTTTAAAGGAATAGGATGTCGAAACTGTATGGGTCCAAATTTGGATGACCACAACTATAGGCGAGCACGACCAACGGCGAGGTCCTCACAGTTTAACACGGCTTCGATAAGAGGTGCTAGGCAGGCTCCATAGAGGGGGCCCTGGAATATGCTTTTTAGGATCCAGAAGGGGTTTGACCCTTATATACACGGGGGGGAATGGCTTTGTAAGGGGGTCTTCTTTTTTTCTCAATCTGCAACATCTCTAAGATAGAGCACCAATTGTAATACTTTCCGATAAACATTTTCTAACATCCAATCTCGGATCTTCATGAGATCAGACAAGATCATTCATATATTCATTACTTATCTTCTTTCGTTCTAATGATTATTATTCTTAGCTAAGATTTACCCCTTCATTTTCTTTGATTGATTTGTTCAAAAAGGTTGTAATATCTTTTGATCCAAATAATTTGGCACCGTCTGTGGGGATTTCTATAGCCAAGGTATTAGTTTCATCTAGATCGCTGAAAGAAGTAAACACCTATCCTCAACCTCGCAAAGTTCTGTAATGGCAGAAAAGGGAGAGATAAGATCGAAGGCGATAGTAGACGTCACGAACAACCTGCTAGGCTCCCTCAATGAAGCTGGCCTGGAAAACGATGAAAGCGTAACGCCAAGTATTACACTTGAGGGAAATATCGTGTCCACCCCTCACGAAAGCGTGACTGTCTCACGCGAAAAGGAAACCCCAACGTCCGCAGCCGGAGAAGCACCACCAGCTGTGAAGAGACTATTAGAGGAATGGCTTACAAACACCCTGAGTAGCATACTGGACAAACCCACTCAAAGGAATATCAGAGGCACAATACACGTAGAAACAGCAGCTGTCGCCGATGAGCCGGAAACTCCAATCACAGGTAACACTCACATTGTCGTTGATGCAGATAATATGCAATCGCGGCCATTCTAAAGAAAATGGAAGATATGGAGAACGAGAACAAAACACTCCGCAATCAGATGAAAGAACATCAGGAAAGGGTCGATAAAATACCGGGCGCTCCGAAGTTGCTACCAAAATGCAATGCAGGTCGATTCGTCGAGCAGCCGTATAGTGAAGGAGCAGCCCCCCACACTATCCCGAAAGCATTAAAAATGCCGCCATATTTGAAAATATACGATGGCACAACAGATCCGGAGGATCACTTGATTCATTATGTTACCGCGGTAAAAGGCAATGATCTATCAAAAGAACAAGTTCCCTCGGTACTGTTGAAAAAGTTTTTGGCGAAACTCTGACAGGGGGGCGTTGACATGGTACTCCCAATTGCCAGCGCGGTCGATATCAACGTTCGACGAAATGGCAGATAAGTTCGTTACCGCCCACGCGGGAGCAAAAAAGGTGGAAGCCAGAGTAAATGACATCTTCGCCGTTAGACAAACGATGGGCGAGGGACTTCGGGACTTCCTAGCCAGATTCAACAGGGTAAGAATGAGCCTACCCAACGTTTCGGAGGGAATGGCGGTGGCAGCCTTCCAAAATGGGTTAAACAGAGCGGGTCGAAAGCAACCAAGAAATTGCTGAGCAGGCTCATGAAATACACTCCCACCACATGGGAAGAAATCCATAATGCCTATTATGCTGAAGTAAGAGCGGAAGAGGAAGACTTGAATGGACCACTCCAATGGCTAACATCGGTCCAGACCGAAGCAAAGAGGGAGCGCCGTAGCGATGGTCGGAGGGATCAACTATCCCATTTCAATCGAGAAAGGCATCAGCCTTACATCCGGGCATCCATCCCACCACCACCACGACAAGCAGATGTCACGCCCCGACATACCGGGCCACACCGAAATGAAAGAGGTATGCCTTCATTGCTTTCTGCTCATAACTTTTGCGTTTCTCCTTCAAAAATAGTATATGCACTGGAAAAGCTCGGGATAAAGGTGCAGTGGCTGCAAAAGATGAAGTCGGACCCGAGCACCTGGAGATCGAACGTTCTGTGTGAATTCCACCAAGAAAGGGGACACAAGACCGAAGACTGCATAGGTCTGCGGCAAGAAGTAGTAAGAATGTTAAACCAGGGGCATCTGAAAGAGCTGCTGAGCGACCGAGGACGGACCAACTTCGCTTGGGGACGCGATCAACCTCAAGGACCACCAAAGCCACCCTCGCCAGCCCGTACCATACAAATGATCATCGGAGGTGGCGACGATGCGGCAATCAACCATGTGAAATTCACCGCCACGCATAAACTCAAGCGGACAGTCACCCATGAACGGTATGAGGACTTCGAAGATAGTATCATCTTCGACAAGTAGGATGCCAACGGTTTGTCTTTCCCTCACTACGATGCTTTAGTTATAACTTTACATATTGTAGATATAGATGTGAAAAGAATAATGGTTGACGACGGGAGCGGCGCGTGTATTATCCATCCCAGAGTCGTCTCACAGATGAGACTCGAGGATAGGATAATATCGTATTGCATAACACTAACGAGTTTTAACAATGCAGTGGAATGGACCTCGGGAGAAATAATGTTGCCCGTTCTAGCAGGAGGGGTTACCTTGGAAATGACGTTTCACGTTATGAATCAAGAAATAGCCTACAACGCTATCATAGGGCGTCCATGGATACATGCTATGCGAGTCATCCCGTCAAGTTTCTATCAAGTAATCAAATTTCCTACCCCATGGGGGATATTCAGCATCCGAGGCGAGCAACACACCGCCCAAGAATGCTACCGCATCGCCCAAGATTGCACACATACCAAAAAACTTCAAGGGGCAAGTGCGGAAGCATAGCAATCAGCCATATCGGGAACCAAACCCGACGTACAAATAGAGGCCATCAAAGACCCGAATGTCGTGGAAGCTTGCAAGGCTACCATAGAAGACCTCGATCCCGTCCAACTGGACAACACCGACGGCACGAAAAAGGCCTACATCGGACAAAACCTCTCAGAACCAGGTATATATCATGAGTTCTTAACTAACAATGCCGATTTGTTTGCCTTTTCCCATTCAGATATGCCAGGAATCCCGAGGGATATCGCCACACACAAGCTAAATGTCGATCCTCTTTACCCGCCGGTGCGGCAAATGAGGAGAAAGTTCAATGCCGCCATCAATGAGGCGGTTAGCGAAGAGGTTGATAAATTACTCGCTAATGGTTCCATCCGATATTCAAATATCCCCAATGGGTCGCCAATGTGGTCATGGTCAAAAAGAAGAACGGGAAATGGCGGATGTGTGTCGATTCACCGACCTAAACAAAGCATGCCCCAAAGATTACTTCCCGCTACCACACATCGACCAGCTCATAGATGCCACAGCGGGGCACGAACTATTAAGCTTCTTGGGTGCCTACTCTGGTTACAACCAAATTCTAATGGCCGAAGAGGACCAAGAAAAGACCATTTTCATCACTCACCGAGTAACGTACTGCTACAAGGTAATGTCGTTCGGACTCAAGAACGCCGGTGCAACGTATCAAAGATTAGTCACCAAAATATTCAAAGAACAGCTCGGTAAGACCATGGAGGTGTACATCGATGACATGCTAGTAAAATCAAAAAGGAAAGAGGATCACATCGGTCACCTGAAGGAAGCCTTCGAGATTCTAAGGCAATACAAGATGAAATTGAACCCCGAAAAATGCTCCTTCGGCATAACTTCGGGAAAGTTCCTTGGTTTTCTGGTATCACAAAGGGGCATCGAGGTCAACCCGGATCAGATCAGAGCCATCGAAGGAATACCGGAGACGTTGACTATCAAGAAGCAGGTGAAGAAGCTAATAGGTCGAATAGCCGCCCTGTCGAGGTTCATTTCACGATCATCAGACAAATGCCATAAATTCTTCAATATGCTGAGGAAAGATCACGGATTGCAGTGGAATGCAGAGTGCGTCGGCGCCCTGAGAAAGCTGAAAGCGTACCTATCCTCGCCACCACTACTCGTCAAGGCAGACCCGGGTGAATGCCTACTAGTATACCTGGCAGTCTCCGAAGTCGCGGTAAGTGCAGTCTTGATCCGCGAAAACAAAGGTACGCAATCTCCGATTTACTATATCAGCAAAACCTTAATTGATGCTGAAACAAGGAACCCACACCTTGAGAAACTAGCTTTGGCACTAGTCGTAGCTTCATGAAAGCTTAGACCATATTTTCAATGTCACCCCATAAAAGTGGTGACAACCTTCCCCCTCAGGGGTATCCTACACAAACCCGAATTATCGGGTAGATTGGCAAAATGGGCCATAGAATTAAGCGAGCATGACATAACATACCAACCGGGAACTGCCATTAAGTTGCAGGTGCTCGCCGATTTCGTCACTGATTTCAGCGCCGAAATATTGCCTGAAGTAGAGCAGGAGGCGCTCCGCGCTTCCGCACACTCCGACCTCTGGGTCCTCTACACTGATGGTGCATCTAATGCATCGGGATCGGGACTAGGACTCGTCCTCGAGGTTCCTACGGGCGAAGTAATTCGCCAGTCCATACGATGCCCCGAGATGACTAACAACGAGGTCGAGTATGAAGCTATGATTGCAGGGTTGAAATTAGCCCTCAAATATGGTGCTCGACGACTCGTCCTCCATTGCGACTCTCAACTCGTAGTGAACCAAGTCACCAGGACTTTCCAAATCAAAGAACAAAGACTACAAAAGTACCGGTCAGAAATTCACAAACTGCTGCCAGAATTCGATGAATGCCGCCTCGACCAAATACCCAGGGCGCAAAATATCGAAGCGGATGGCCTCGCCAAGCTAGCAGCCGCCACCAAAAACATCAACGAGGAAAACGTGGTCACCCTTCTACATTCCGCCATAGACCAAGTCGAGGTACATTCTGTAAACCTAACCTAGGACTAGCGCAACCGTCTCGTAACGTATTTGCAGGATGGAACGCTCCCACAAGATAAGAAAGAAGCCAAAAAGCTTCGAATACAGGCAGCCAGATACAGTCTCGTAAACGGTGATCTCTACAAGAGAACGTTCGGCGGCCCCCTAGCCAAATGTCTTAGGCCAAACCAAACAAGGCGAGTACCGGAAGAGGTACATGAGGGGCATTGCGGAGCCCACATAGGAAACCACGCCCTCGTCCGATGCCTCATCCGCGCCGGATACTACTGGCCCACCATGAAAAAAGAAGTCGCGGACTACGTCAGGAAGTGTGAACTGTGTCAAAAGTACGCCCCCATGATACACGAAGCAGGGGAACTCCTGCATTCCGTCACTCCGCCATGGCCATTCATAAAGTGGGGGATGGACATTGTCGTACCCCTCCCAACAGGACAAGGTAAGGTACGTTTCCTTTTGGTTTTAACTGATTATTTTTCTAAATGGGTGGAAGCAGGTGCATACACTCAAATACGTGAGCAAGAGGTCATCGCATTCATATGGAAAAATATAATATGCCACTTCGGCATCCCCAAAGAAATCAACTGTGACAACGGACCTCAATTCGTCGGAAAGAAAACGACCGAAATTTTCGAAAAATGGCACATCAAACGAATACTCTCCACACCATACCACCCCGCCGGCAATGGCCAAGCCGAATCTTCCAATAAGGTAATACTGAATATCTTGAAAAAGAACCTCGAGGACGCCAAAGGGCTATGGCTTGAACTACTACCAGAAGTACTATGGGCATACTGCAGTACACCAAAAACCAGCACAGGCGAGACACCATATTCACTAGTCTACGGAACCGACGCAGTTATACCCGTCGAGGTTGGAGAGCCTAGCTTGAGATACTCCAGCGAGAGTGTTGTTTTAGACGTCAATACCACACGGGGGGGGGGGGATGATTTGTGTGGTACCTAATTTTCGCACTAGAAGAACCTAGTTCTTCTAGGTGTTCTAACTTCTACTGTTTGCGAAATTAAAATACAGAAATAAAGAACACAGAGATTTTTACGTGGAAAACACCTGGCTCAAAAGGTGAAAAAACCACGACCTACAACTCAGTAGGATTTTCCCAAACTTCCACAAAACTTCAATGAGCCAAAAACAGCATTTACAAAACTCTTTGTAAACCTAAGGATTAACTCTAATCCCAGTGTAGCACACAGCCTCAACTGTTGCGACACTTTCAAGTTAACTCTAACTTGAATACTCAATGCACCTAACACAATTGCTTCTAAGAAAGCTGGAAAGGTAGAATGTTAAAACACCTACTACAATTGAACTAGAAATAAAGGAAGACACAATGGAATTGGTTCTTCACACTTAGTTCTTGTAGCTTCAGATTTGCACACTTGTATCACACACAAATTGCTTGCAACAATCGCCTAGCTCTTTTGCTCTCAATTTGGTTTAACTTCAGCTTATGTGCAATCATCTGTAAAAGAGAACAATCGTTATATTTATAGATTTAGTAATCAGAGTTTGATAAGAACTCGAATTGTGGATCCTTTGACAATTCGAGTCCAAGAACAACTCTAACTCCTAATCCATATTCTTGATCCGGATGTAATTCTCTTTTCATAAGGAGACTTCAACTCCTTATCCTATATGCAATCTTTTCGATTCAGTTCAGAAGATATTCATCAAGATATTGCTGCTTGATCTTAAGGACTTATCTTTTCACGTG
>NW_017676195.1:0-33029 GCF_001879085.1 Nicotiana attenuata | reverse complement strand
CATCAAATACTACATGTACACTACTCTTCAACACATAGAGTTCTGTATTAAACACTTTATAAGCTTTGCTATGTAAGAATATCCCAAGAATACTCCCTCATCACTTCTGGGATCAAACTTTCCTAGAGAGTCTTTTCCATTATTGTGCACATAGCACTTACACCCAAAAGCCCTAAGATGGGATATGTTTGGTTTTCTCCCTTTAAGTAACTCATAGGGAGTTTTCTCTACAAGAGGTCTAGTCATGCATCTATTTATGATGTAGCATGCAGTGTTTACAGCCTCTGCCCAGAAACTGTAAGGTAATTTGCTAGATAATAACATTGTTCTGGCCATATCCTCAAGAGTTCTAGTTTTCCTTTCAACTACACCATTTTGTTGTGGAGTCCTAGGGGCAGAGAAATTATGATCTATGCCATTTTCATCACAAAATTCAGCAAACTTAGAGTTTCAAACTCAGTTCCATGATCAGACCTAATGGATGCATGTTGATTTCCTAATTGTTTCTGAGTTTTCCTAACAAATGCAGAGAGCATGTCAAATGCTTCATCTTTAGAGGTTAGAAATAAAACCCAGGTGAATATGGAATAATCATCAACTAGCACCATTACATATTTCTTTCCACCTCTGCTCATGGTTCTCATTGGACCACATAGATCCATATGAACCAGTTCCAACGTCTTGGACGTACTCACCATTTTCTTGGTTTTAAAGGATGTCCTTACCTGCTTCCCCCTTGCACATGCCTCACAGACTTTGTCTTCCTTGAACTTGATGTTAGGTAAACCTACAACCAAGTCCTTGGAGACTAATTTGTTTAGCTAATTCAGACTAGCATGACCAAGTCTTTTGTGCCATAGGAGGGGATCATTAACCAACACGCTTAAGCATGTGAGTTCATTTTCTGAAAGAGTTGACAAATCTACAATGTAAATATTGTTAACTCTTTTTCCCTGCAAAACAATTTTGTCAGTGATGAGATTAATCACAAAGCACTTGGTGGAGGTAAAAGCTACAAGGTTACCTCTGTCACACAGTTGTGACACACTTATTAGGCTATATTTCAAACCATCTATCAGGTAGACATTCTCTATGGAATGAGAATCAGTCTTGCCTACCTTACCAACCCCAATGATCTCACCTTTCTTTTCCATTACCAATGGAGACATTACCTCCTTTTAAGTCCTCAAGTGAAAGGAACTGGTCCTTGTCCCCAGTTCTGTGTTTTGAGCAGCCACTATCCATATACCATATTTGGCTCCTCCCTTTCACTTGAACCTACAAAATGAAATCAAGGGTTAGTCTTAGGAACCCAAACCAGTTTGGGTCCCTTTCTATAGGCAAAAGGATGGATTAAATTCCTTCTTGCCCATTCAGGCAATTTATGCTTTTCTTTAACAAAAGACTTGTTCCTTTGACTGGCCTTCTCTTTTTCATTGCATTCATATTTGTAATGGCCAGTCTTGCCACAGTGTGTGCAGATTTTATTTTCAGGAAGAGTGAGGTACTTGCTTTTTGGATCCCATTTAGGAGCTTGAGTTCCATAGCCAAGTCCTCTTTTGTTACTTCTACGATGCTCTTGCAACCAAGAGAGAGCATCAGATGCTTTGTTCCACTTGCAAGTTCTGTCTAGTTCATGTTTTACCCTTCCTAGATCTTCTTTTAAGATTTTGATGAATTCATCTTTCTTATATAATTCATCCTTCATTTTTCCTAAATTTTCTTCTAGAGTAAGATATGTGTGATCAGCTATCTTCTTTCCTGTTCCTAATTTCAGTTTCAGATTTTCAGATCTAAGTTCTAGGACACTGTTGTCAAGTTCAAGAACCTGGTTCTTCAACTCAGCATTTTTGTTATCACTCTCATTTGCCCTAGACTCTAGACTTTTACATTTAGCTTTTAAAATCACACATTCCCTAGACAGAACTTCCTTTTCATTATTAATTATCTCACACTCATCAATGAAGTCTGTTAAGAGTTCAGCTAGCCTTTCTTTAGACAAGAATTTGATCTTGTCTTTGAGATGAAGAATACTTACCTCTTGTTCATCCTCTGATTCTCCAATGGCCATTAGAGCTTGATCCTCCTCAGCTTCATCTTCAGAGTCCTCATCTGATGTTTCTCCCCAAGCAGCAACCATAGCCTTAGTTGAACCTTTGTTTCTTTTTGGTTGAACCTATTCCTTCTTCCTGTTTCTTCTTTCAGCTCTTTCTTTCTTCCACTCAATCTCCCATTGAGGACAGTTTTTGATCATGTGATAAGTCTTACCACACTTATAGCAGCCTTCATTGATCTGTTTCTCCGGAGCTCTTGTTTTGTTGAAGTTTGTACTTCTTGAAGCACCCTTTCCTCTCATCAGATACTTCTTGAAATCCCTAGTGATCATGGCTACTTCATCATCTTCCAAATCTGCACCTTCAATGATTCTGAGAGCTAAACTTCTCTCCTTTTTAGGGGTATCCATCTTCATTGTTTGTCTCCTCATTTCATAGGCAGTTAAGTTCCCAATTAGTTCATCCAGCCTAAGGGTAGCAATATTCTTGGATTCCTGAATGGCAGTGATCTTGCTTTCCCAAGTGACTGGCAGAACTCTTGTCAGAATCTTTTCAACCTTGTCTTCTTCAAGGATGGTCCTTCCAAGAGATTTAAGCTCATTAGTCAGAGTAGTGAATTTAATATACATCTCCTGGATAGTTTCTCCTTCCTTCATAGTGAAATTCTCATATTGAGAATACAGAAGAGTTCCTCTTGACCTTTTCACTTGAGGTGTTCCTTCATGATCCACTTGTAGAGTGTCCCATATTTCCTTAGCAGTTGTACAGCTTTGAATCCTGCTGTACTCATCTGGTCCTAGACCACACACTAGCCACTTCTTGGCTTTAGCATTTTTCTCCCATTTCTTCAGATCCTCAGCAGTACAATCAGCCCTTGTTTTTGGCACATCAATTCCTTCTGCATTCTTCTTAGTGGTAGCTAGGGGACCATCAGTAATTATATCCCAAAATTCATAGTCTTCCCCTATGATATGATCTCTCATTCTGTTCTTCCACCAAGAGTAATACAAACCATTGAAAAGTGGAGGTCTGGCAGTGGATTGCCCTTCCCAGTTCCCAGGTGGTGCACTCATTTTTGATCTTCTCCTAAGGTGTTAGCCTCTTCAAGGATAACCCGCTCTGATACCAATTGATGTTTTAGACGTAATATCACACAAGAGGGGGGGGGGGTGATTTGTGTGGTACCTAATTTTCGCACTAGAAGAACCTGGTTCTTCTAGGGGTTCTAACTTCTACTGTTTGCGGAATTAAAATACAAAAATAAATAACACAGAGATTTTTACGTGGAAAACACCTGGCTCAAAAGGTGAAAAAACCACGACCTACTACTCAGTAGGATTTTCCCAAACTTCCACTAAACTTCAATGAGCCAAAAACCGCATTTACAAAACTCTTTGTAAACCTAAGGATTAACTCTAATCCCAGTGTAGTACACAGCCTCAACTGTTGCGACACTTTCAAGTTAACTCTAACTTGAATACTCAATGCACTTAATACAATTGCTTCTAAGAAAGATGGAAAGGTACAATGTTAAAACACCTACTACAATTGAACTAGAAATAAAGAAAGACACAATGGAATTGGTTCTTCACACTTAGTTCTTGTAGCTTTAGATTTGCACACTTGTATCACACACAAATTGCTTGCAACAATCGACTAGCTCTTTTGCTCTCAATTTGGTTTAACTTCAGCTTATGTGCAATCACCTGTAAAAGAGAACAATCGTTATATTTATAGAGTTAGTAATCAGAGTTTGGTAAGAACTCGAATTGTGGATCCTTTGACAATTCGAGTCCAAGAACAACTCTAACTCCTAATCCATATTCTTGATCCGGATGTAATTCTCTTTTCATAAGGAGACTTCAACTCCTTATCCTATATGCAATCTTTTCGATCAGTTCAGAAGATATTCATCAAGATATTGCTGCTTGATCTCAAGGACTTATCTTCTTCACGTGCATCTTATGTGTATGGGCCATAACAACTGTGTCTCCTTAGATGAACCTGGTCCTTTACTGAGTTCGTTTGTCATTCTTCAAAACTTCAACTGATCTTGGGCCAATAGAGAGCGAACCAAACAACGACGAAAGTAGGCTACAGGACCTGGATGAAGTCGAAGAACGAAGAGACATGGCCTACATAAGAATGGTAGCCCAAAAGCAACAAGTAGAAAGGTATTACAACAAGAAGGCCAAAGTGCGACCGCTCAAGGTCGGAGATTACGTTCTTAAAGCTAAAACACAAGCAACAAAGGACCCTAACGAAGGAAAACTAGGAACGAATTGGGACGGACCATATAAAATCATGGCGGCAGCAAACAAAGGGGCATTCCAGTTAGAGACAATGGAGAGAAAACTACTCCAAAACAATCATCTCAAATACATCCACTTCTGAAGGGAGGCGCCACCTAAGTCGTACTCTTTTTCCCTCACCCGGGTTTTATCCCAATCGGGTTTTTCCGGGAGGTTTTTAATGAGGTGGCAAGGGAGACGTCTCGAGGTTCGAAGTATCGTTCATTATCCCGCACGTCGATGTGTTCTCCGGACCATGTAATGAAGGGACTGGATATATATGATCAAATCTCCATTATATACGCAAAATCGACATGTGATCCTTACAAGAATATAATCGAATCTCCATTATATGTGCAAAATCTACATGTGATCCTTACTAGAATATAATTAAATCTCCATTGTATGTGCAAAGTCGACATGAGATTCTTATAAGAATATAATTAAAAATCCTGTATGAATAAAGTCGACATGTATTTTCCTACGGGAATTCGACCGAACCTCCAATGCGAACATCCCAATGGCCAAGGCCATCGACGAAAACGAGTTCGACTTCGTTCAACTACGACGGGATCCTACTTCGACGAAAGTGTGAAGCAACATCCCAATGGCCAAGGCCATCGACGAAAATGAGTTCGACTTCATTCGAACTACGACGGGATCCTACTTCGACGACAGTTCGAAGCAACATCCCAATGGCCAAGGCCATCGACGAAAACGAGTTCGACTTCGTTCGAACTATGACGGGATCCTACTTCGACGACAGTTCGAAGCAACATCCCAATGGCCAAGGTCGTCGACGAAAACGAGTTCGACTTCGTTCGAACTACGACGGGATCCTACTTCGACGAAAGTTCGAAGCAACATCCCAATAGCCAAGGCCATCGACGAAAACGATTTCGACTTCGTTCGAACTAGGACGGGATCCTACTTCGATGACAGTCCGAAGCAACATCCCAATGGCCAAGGCCATCGACAAAAATATGTTCGACCTCGTTCGGATAACGACGGGATCCTACTTCGACATCAAATCGAAAGTAACATCCCAATGGCTAAAGGCCATCGATAAAGCAAAATCCGCCCAAAAAATTCAACAAGTATTCGAGATACATAAATACTGTATAGGTCACCACCAAAACAACAAAGCAATTTCATCATTTACAGCAAAAGTCACTAACACCTATCTTCATAACGGGCTCAAGCACGCCCATACAAAAATCTTGAAACAAAAGTAACTACAAAATTATACATCATCCTCGGTTGCGTAGCATGCTCATACCAAGAGTCGGAGGTAAGGCGGTTTGCATCATCAGAGATGACTTCATCCCCATCAGGCGTACGGGGGTCGTACCCACATGTCTCACGAGTCGAACGAGCTTCGGCATGCACACCCTGAAGTTTCGCTTCAGACACCCTCCCTTCAGCAAAAAAAGCCTTATACACGTCGAGCCGGGCCTCAGCATAAACCCACAACTCGTACGAACGGCGAGGATTGATAGGTTCAGCCGAGGTACGGAAAGTAGAAGGATGATAGCGTCGATTCGCATCCTCCGTCCTCAGCGATGACACTTGCCCGAACAACACAGATAACTCTACCTCCAACTCCTTAATACGACCCTCAAGACCCGCCACTTTGAGTGCAGAACCCTCCTCTTCTTTGGCCCGCTCCGACCTGCAGGTACGGAGGATATCCTCCAAAACCACCGCTTCAGAAATAGTGGCCGCCAGTCTGTCAGTACCCATATTCAGCTCACTCCTAAGCTCATCAATTTTCGCTGACTTCGTATTCAATTCAGCAATCAAACCGGCCACCTTTGCATGCAGATCAGCATTCTCAACACGCCCCTACTTAACTCCAGCTCGTCCTCCTTCACCTTAAGAGGCGCTTCGAGCTCACTAGTGCGGGCGATGGCTCTCACTAGATCCCCGTCCCGTTCCCTCAACTCTTCGACCTTGCGCGCCAGTTGGTCTTCCCTTTGCTTAAGCCCTTCATGAAACAATTGGAAGTCCGGGTCCTGAGTATAGATATCAGCCATCGCACGGTGCTTGGTGCGATATTGTTGATATTTGGAAGACATATTCCCGAAGATGGCCGTCCTTTTCCTCTCCCTGCGCTCACGCTCGGCCTCCATGATGAGAGTCTGCCATAAAGGAAGAAGTTAAAAGAAAGGACAGGCAAGAAATACCGACAAAAACCCAAAAGGCAAAAGTGAAGGAAATTTTACCCGCAAAGCCATGCCGGCAACGCTCTGAGATAACTCCACATCGCTCATCGTCCTGAGCACCTCATTTTCGGGGGCAGCACATAAAGGAGCCAAGGCTGAAGCCACCTGCTCATAGTTCCACAACAAGTTATAAGTTCTGGGGATAACTATATGACGGTCGGAACCCTCCATCCTAACCTCCACACAAGCGTGCCGTTCCATAAATTCGCAGACGTCCACCGGGTCTACGTCCGAACCTGAGTCCTCGCCCTCAACACATGGACCCTCTCCAACATTGGAGGATGCGCCACCCTCCGCGGAGCGCACCGAGCCACCCCCTAGGAGAGTCCCTTCCGTTTGGGAAGACCTACCCGCCAAGATAGCATCGGCCATGAGAGTAGGTACGGGTGCCGTCTGTGATGCACCCACTCGACTTCTACTAGTGTCCACGGCCACCCCTTTTCCAAGCTCCACTCTCCTCTTCTTCCGCAGTGATGACTCATCCCTATTGGAGGATTCATCCAAGGGGTGAAGGCTCGGGACGGAAGGAGTCCCTTCCCCCATGAGCAAACCTCGAGAGGAACCTTCTATTTGGAGCGGTTGAGTACAAGCCCCTCGAACGGATTTGGCTAAGGTAAATTGCGTTTCCGCAGGAGCAACATCCTGTCGAAATGCAGGGACTGGGGCCCTGCGCCTGGAAACCCCGCGACCTGTCATCATAAAGAATCGTATCAATAGTTAATGATGTATGACCAACGACGCAACGCGAAAAAAGATACTTACCAGATGAAACCTTGGGGCCGTAACGTCTCACGAAGGAAGACCAATCTCGAGTCTCCACTGCATGGAGCAATAGATGAGCCACCCAATCCTTTATGCCAGTAATAAGGCAGGGTGGACGCCTCGTAGCTACAAACAAGAGGCAGACAAACTATAAGGAACCAAGAAGAGAAGAAAGAACAAAATAAGAAAGAAGTGGCGACGCTCACGTTTATCATTCCACCGCTCCAGGAACCTAGCAGGGTCAGATACGATGTGGGCAGTTTTGACGAAGAAATACTTGTGCCAGAACTTACGGCTCACCCGATCGTCGGTTCCAACTACTAACCCTTTTGTTCCACAATGTCTCAAATCCACCATCGTGCCCCTATGAAAGCTGGGCGAGAACAGGTGATGGATGGTCACCTCACACCCCGCCAACTCCGCATACTTCATCAGCAGTAGAAGTACCTTAAGCGTGTACGGCGAGAGTTGTGCCGGGCAGACTTAATAAAATCTACAAAATTCCTCCGCTAGCTGAGGGAGGGGGAAAGAATAACCAATTACGAAAGGGTATTCGTAAAAGGCGTAGTACCCAGGTATGTGGACTTCCACGAAGTCCATTCCCGCCGGAACCATATCTACATGAGCGGGGATGTTGTATTTTGTATGGAGAGCGTCTATATGAGCTAGGTCCGTTTCAGAGATCACTGGGGGAGGAGTAGGAGAAGGATCTTTGAGGAAGTCACTCCGGGATGAGGGGTGCCTAGGTAGTAACTCCTCCACGGTAGGAAAGCTACCCCCTCTTCCACCATTATGTCCTCACCACCGGAGGAAAAAGCCACGGACAGCGGGTCCGCCTCAGAAACCCCTTCGTGGGATGGATGCGTTCTAGGCATTGTTGTGGCAAGAAAGATATTGGAGTAGCAGAGAAAGTTATGGGCGAAGAATGAAAGAAGAAGGAACGAAAAAACCGTGAGAACGAACGCCGGAAAGATGAGGAAGAGTAATTGGAGGTGGAATGGCCAAGAGTTTTTGAAAAAACAAATCCTTCACCTATTTATAGGATTGAGTAGCAGCGGAATCAAAGCAAAAAGCAGCAGAGTAGCACCGGAATCGAGGCGAAAGACTGCAAATTGGTACCAAAATCGAAGCGACATACCGTCAGCCCCAGTCTCGAAAATGCGCATAATGATGACGAAAAGGCGGATGACGTCATTTCATGATGAGACACAGCACCGATACCTTGCTGAGCACGTTGACCTCCTACTGTTGACCAGGATGTGGTACTTCACGAAACCAAATTTCTCCACGAAGGGCAAATGATGTCCGCTTATCAAGGACGCGTCGAGTTGCGACTTCAACAAGCGGAGGGACTAACTGTATGGGTCCAAATTTGGATGACCACGACTATAGACGAGCACGACCAACGGCGAGGTCCTCACTGTTTAACACGGCTTCGATAAGAGGTGCTAGGCAGGCTCCATAGAGGGGGCCCTAGAATATGCTTTTCAGGATCCAGAAGGGGTTTGACCTTTATATATACGGGGGGAATGGCTTTGTAAGGGGGTCTTCTTTTTTTTTTCTCAATCTGCAACATCTCTAAGATAGAGCACCAATTTTAATACTTTCCGATAAACATTTTCTAGCATCCAATCTCGGATCTTCATGAGATCAGACAAGATCATTTGTATATTCATTACTTATGTTCTTTCGTTCTAATAATTATTATTCTTATCTAAGATTTACCCCTTCATTTTCTTTGATTGATTTGTTCAAAAAGGTTGTAATATCTTTTGATCCAAACAGAAACATTTGAAAGATACAAAAACTTTAAGCTGGGTTGAGCTTTCCATTCTAAAAGGGATAACAAAAGAGGGCCAGTAGATGCTGTGTTCAAGCCCAAAATATATCTAAATACTTTCATGACCAAATAAGCAAAATGCTTTTTTCTTGTTACAACCTCTCTCGTCCTAACCTTCAAATTCAATTCCACCTTAACTTCATTTGATTCCACTTCTTAATCCATATTAACCCCCTACAAAAACTTCATTACCATAATCCAAATAAAATAATCCAAAAGATCGGTTAACTAACGATGGATAGCCCTTCTTGCGGCCAAATGCACACGCAAGTATATGCGGTCGTCAAGTAATAAAGTGACTAGAAGTCGGATGTCGAACCCACGAGGACTTGTGATTAACTATTAACTAAATTAGACTATCCTAACTATCTAAACAAAAATTAAAACTAGAAGTATTTGATTCTAAACTAATTAAAATAAATAAAAATAAATAAATGAACTTTGAACAGAGGAAGAGCAGATTTTTATATTATAAATATGATGAAAACGATCTAGGGTTATGGGCTATCTAACATTCCTATTGTATTCTTCAATTGAACAGACTAGCTAATTTATCTAGTTTAATGGTTAACAGGGTTAATATTGCTCACAAGAATCTGTCGAGTTCTTACTCGCCTATTCAAGCTAACCTAATACCTATATGTCTATGGAGTTAGAACTAACAAGAATATATTTATAGTTCCTGTAAATCAACCAAGCATGGCAATTAGGTATATGTCTTTCCTAAACGCGAATCTGTTCCCCGATGCCCAGGTTCAAAAACTTGCTCTATTCAATCCTATATGCAATCTAGAATTCCCACTTTCGAGTTCAATTCTAGATTCGTAGATAGTATTCAATTGGTGATCAAGCAATCAAATAATTAAGTGCAGGATTGAATAAATAAACCAATATGATAAACTAAGAAATCAAAATCAATATCCGAATAACAATAGTCATGAAAGAACCACAACCCTAGAACGTGAAGTTTAGCTCCACATAGACATGGTAGCCAAACAATAAATCATACAAAGAAACATAAAAATTACTAAGTTTGGTGGAAGAAAAGATGAAACCCGGCCTCCACAGCGGCTCTGTGCCCTCCCTAGGTCTAAGATGTGTCAAAAGTCCTCAAAATAGCATTTTTATATGTATTTATACCAAGTAGGGTCGGGCCCAAACGAAACACCCTTTCCTGCACGAAATAGGACTCTGGCTCTGTAAAATTTGTACAGGCGCTCCGCACGCTGCGCCGCACTGTGCGGTGTGCTTGTGGGGAAGTTCAGAGAGCTGATTCTGACAGACTGCAGGAGAATTCCAAAGGCGCGCCGCACGCTGCGCCGCACTGTGCGGAGCGGTAGTGAGAATTCGCGAAAATGCAAAACATGAAAGTTGTAGCCCTTTCAAATAGCTTTCCAACGATATATTGTGGAGCCCAAACAGAGTTTTGAGCGAAAAGTTATGTGCATTTTACTAGACAATGCGACGTATGCCCGCTCGATTCTTCGTTTCGTTCTTAACTATCATCCGTTGATCCCCGAACACAATCCCAGCTTAATTCCTTGGGATTTTACTCAGACTTCAAAGCTCCAAATCACTTGAATTCATTCCATAATGACTACATAGATCGGAATCACTCCTACAAGGCATAACACATATTTAGTGCAAAACACTAGCGATTAAAGCTCAAACTCAATTAAAGTGCAGTAAATTAGAGTGTAATAAGCGACTAAAATACGTAATTATTTTATCATCAGCCCTCAAGGATGGAGTCATAATAGAAGTTACGAATTTAATAGAACTCATTAGCTTTGGTTCAAAACTTATATATGTGCTAACAAATTCACTTTATATATATATATATATATATATATATATATATATATATATATATATATATATATATATATATATATATATATTATACCATGTATAAGGTAAATATTACTTTTATTGATTAAAATAGATGCCTGGAGGTGAAAGTTGTGTCGGTAGCCTACATTAGGGTGATAAAGGACATGTACGAGAGAGCTAAGACTCGGGTTAGGACTGTGGGAGGTGACTCAGAGCACTTTCCGGTTGTTATGCGGTTGTACCAAGGGTCTGCGCTCAGCCCATTCCTATTTGCCTTGGCGATAGATGAACTAACACACCATATTCAAGGGAAGGTGCCATGGTGTATATTGTTCGCTGATGATATAGTTCTGATTGATGAGACTTGAGGCGACATTAATGAGTGGCTGGAGGTTTGGAGACAGACCCTAGAGTCTAAAGGTTTCGAGTTGAGTAGAACTAAGACAGAATATCTGGAGTGTAAATTCACCGATGCATCGGGGGAAGCGGACATGGACGTGAGGCTTGACTCACAAGTCATCCCCAAGAGAGGAAGTTTCAAGTACCTTGGGTCTATTATCCAGGGGATAGGAAGATTGACGAGGATGTCACGCACTGTATAGGAGTGGGGTGAATGAAATGGAGGTTAACATCTGGAGTCCTGTGTGACAAGAAAGTGTCACCAAAACTTATAGGCAAGTTCTATAGAGCGGTGGTTAGACCAACCATGCTGTATGCGGCTGAATGTTGGGCAGCCAAGAATTCTCATACCCAGAAGATGAAAGTGGCAGAAATGAGGATGTCGAGATGAATGTGCGGGCACACTAGGCTGGATAAGATTAAGAATGAAGATATTCGGGAGAAGGTGGGCGTGGCTCCCATGGATGACAAGATGCGGGAAGCGAGGCTTAGATGGTTCGGGCACGTCCGGAGGAGAAGCATAGATGCTCCGGTTAGGATGTGTGAGCGGTTGACATTGGCAGGTATGAGGAGAGGTAGAGCGCGGCCTAAGAAGTATTGGGGTGAGGTGATCAGGCAGGACATGGCGCGACTTTAGATCTCCCAGGACATGGCTCTGGATAGGAAGGTGTGGGGTTGAACATTAAGATTGTAGGTTAGGATGGAGTCGAGCGTCTTTCTACGTTGTTTCCGGGGGCGGGAC
This sequence comes from Nicotiana attenuata, assembly GCF_001879085.1. Classification (NCBI taxonomy): domain Eukaryota; kingdom Viridiplantae; phylum Streptophyta; class Magnoliopsida; order Solanales; family Solanaceae; genus Nicotiana; species Nicotiana attenuata. The sequence goes on along the minus strand of NW_017676195.1, from coordinate 20,883 downwards.
TAGGCTGATAATGTTTTGCCTTGGGTTTTTAGTGGTTTATGTAGCTTCCACACTATTTCTATTGCACTAGTACTGGTTATTGTTATTGCTTTTACATTTATTTTCTGTTCCTTACGATACTGATATTATTTTATTTTTCTGGCTTTTGTTGCTGTCACTGATCTATTGTCTATTATTTATTTTCTTCTTCTTGAGCCGAGGTTCTTTTGGAAACACCCTCTCTACCCCTCCAGGGTACGGGTAAGATTTGCATACACTCAATCATCCTCAGACCCCACTTGTGAAATTTTTAAAGTCCAATCCAGTAACAAAAGAATTTGTGATTGAGAAATTATAAACTTAAAATCCTCAATTTGCTACAGAATTCTACTGTGAATATTCTTGCTTCATATACTTTTAACGAAGAGTATTTGGTTGTTATATACTCTAGTACATTATTGTGAACACTGGATTGATCAAAGGAAACAACAAAAAGAAGTCAATAGAGACGACGCATTTCCAAGTCCACCACTTTCCTCCATTCACCGCTACTGTAAGTAGAAGACAGCTAATTCTCCCTCTCGATATTGACCTCACACCAAACACTCCCCCTCCCCCACCCCAAACAGTCCACACTTCCCTTTGTCCCAACACTACCACTTCCAATCTTAGGGGTAAGACGACAGCTTTCCTTTTTCACGCTACCTATTTTTAGGTAGATTCAGAATTAAATGTAAGTTCAACTTTTAAAGTCTCTACCAAATCAATAATATATTTTTAAATTATTATGAGTTCGAAATTATTGATTTTTCACACACATATATATTATTATTTTCGCTTCGTTTTACATGATACTATTCACTATAGTTGTTCAAAAATAATGATATCCATTTACTATAGTTGTTCATGACATGTAGAACATCACAATTTTTTTATTTTTTAAAATTATCCTATTCAATACAGAGTAAACATAGGCTCCATTCACCTCTCGGTCCCCTGCCCTTTCCCACCCTCACGTAGCTCCACCGCCCAATGTATATATATATGCATGATTTTTCTCTGTCTCAGTCTTAACTCAATTTTCTTCTTAATCACACACAACTCAGAAAACACTATTCTTGCCCTCTCCGAAGCTCCATTTAGCTCAGACTACTTTTTGTCGGCAGCTGCATTCCTTTTTCTTCACTGAAATATACTAAATCAGAAAGCCAAAATGTACTATGGCCGGATAGACAAACAACCCAAACCTAAAGATCCCTCTCGCCGACAAATACTCCCTAACTCAGCAGACAATGCCACCTCTAACCCCCACAGACTTAAACTCTTACTACTCATTTTCTCCACTATCCTTATACTTGCCTCTGGAATTTCTGCCGCTGTTTTAGTTACTGTCCGAAATAAAACCGGTCCCACTCCCACATTGCTTCATTCTAAGCCTACCGTAGCCATGTCACGTACCTGTAGTCGCACTCGTTTCACAACCCTATGTTTAAAATCTTTGCATGAATTCCCTGGCGCACTCTCTGCCTCCGACGACGACCTCGTCAACATTTCCGTCAATTTGACGCTCCAACGTTTTGGCAAAGCACTTTACATGGCTTCCGACATTAGCAACCTTTACATGAACACACGGATAAGGTCGGCTTACGAGGATTGTCTAGAGCTGCTAGAAGAATCAATTGACCTTTTAGCCCGTTCCTTAACCTCCGTCTCCCCCGGCGCCGGAAAGTCAAACAATCACGACGTGCTGACGTGGCTTAGCGCCGCTCTGACCAACCAGGACACGTGTACGGAGGGTTTCGCTGACGTTAACGGGAACGTTAAGGATCAGATGACGGAGAAATTAAGGGATTTGTCGGAGCTAGTAAGCAATTGTCTGGCCATATTTGCGGCCATGAACGGCGACGATGATTTCTCCGGTGTTCCGATACAGAATCGACGGCGGAGATTAATGGGATCAACTGATGATGCAGGTACTGTAGTGTCGGCAAAAGACGAAGATTTTGCGCCTTTTCCAAAATGGTTGAATAGGAAGGAGCGAATATTACTGGAGACGCCAGTGTCGGCAATACAAGCAGATATAATTGTGTCAAAGGACGGTAACGGTACGTTCAAGACAATTACGGAGGCTATTAAGAAGGTCCCAGAATACAGTAATCGTCGGATAATAATTTACGTCAAGACAGGAAGGTAAATAAATTATTGAACCTTTTCCTAATTACTTTTCACTTTTTCTTTTTCAATCCCTGTGCTTTTAATTAGTCCCACGTCAGTTGTGACTTGTACCTTTGAGTTTCCCAATTGTTTGTCCTAGTGATACTATTATTTTCTAGTAGCGCTAGGCATTATGGAATTGAAGTAAATTTCGTGAGTTGGTCATCGTGCATGTAAATTGACAGGTATGAAGAGGATAACCTGAAAATTGGGAGGAAAAAGACGAACGTGATGTTTATAGGAGATGGAAAAGGCAAGACGGTGATAACAGGAGGAAAAAGCGTATCACAGAATCTGACGACATTCCATACCGCCTCTTTCGGTATACTTCTGCCTAACCTTTTATTTACTCACTTTGGCTAGCTCCATCTTTTTTTTTTTTAATACTAACATGGTTAATCCGTACGCACTTTGGCTATTGCATCAAATGTTTGTACTTTTTACTAGCACATATATGTTTGTGTGTGTTCGGTCATTTTGTACCATCATTAGCATAGATAGACAAAAAAAAAATATCTAACAAATATTTTTTGGTCGTTGAAATTTAAATACTAGTGTCTCGTTGCAAAGCTGGTGCCTGCTCCACTTATTTATATGGTTTCCTTCTCTCTTGTTATTCTATTTGTGTTTTGTGATTTGTGGAAAACAATGAGCGTGGGAGTTGGGACGGCCTTCTTGCCTGGCGATGTAGTTGTAGAAAAGGCACATGGGCTTGTCATTGAATTCTTAGCTACTTCCTAATTAAGTCTCTTGTACCTCTTCACGTGGTCAGTCGTCACACCCTCCAAACCTCATACTCTCTAATTCATTTACTTTTTGGTACAGGAGAGAATAAATGTGTTGGAATCAAATAGATATGACTAAATACTACTCCCTCCGTTCTAATTTATGTGAACCTGTTTAACTGGGCATGGAGTTAAAGAAAAAATAAAGACTTTTGGAATTTGTGGTTTTAAACAACTCAAAAGGGACCAGAGTATTTGTGTGGTTATAAAAACTTCTCATTAAGGGTAAAATTGTAAATTTAAGCTAAATTATTTCTAAATTTAGAAAGGGGTCATTCTTTTTGGAACGGACAAAAAAAGAAATAGGTTCACATAAACTGGAACGGAACGGAGGGAGATACAATATTTAAAAAGGTGAGGCACAGATTCGGGTGTTTTACCTATCATGCCGTGTTTCATATGAATGGGAACTGGGAATAGAAGTCCCAAGGAATAGGATGTTAGACCCCCAGTCCGATGTTAGACCCCCAGTCCCCACAATTTTTGTTTTTGTTTTTTTTAAAAAAAAATTGTGAGAAATAATAGAGAATCTGATGGAATTACAAATTATTTTGATCCTTATCCATGGCATGATTAGTATTTTCATCCATAATCTGGAGAGCAGTATTAGAGATAGCGATATGACCTTTACTAATATGTGGGCTCAATTTATAGAAACAAGCACATGTTAGGAGGTGGGGTCATCACTCATATACCCATCTAACTCAAACTATTAGTGTTCTTTGACTCATTCTCTAATCATAACAGGGTATATAACATGCTAGTTGCCATCGTTATCAGATTATCAGTTAATGTTATCCAGAGATTTATCTATAATTATCTAATTGTGTAAATATTTTTTATATCGTTGGTGTGCAAAATTTATACTCCGCCACCTCTATAACACTGGACCATGGTTCATGGCCTCACAGTGCAAATTTCTTGATCTACAGCGGCAACTGGAGCTGGTTTCATTGTAAGGGACATCACATTTGAGAACTACGCTGGACCAAGCAAACATCAAGCAGTAGCTCTTCGCGTTGGCGCTGATCATGCTGTGGTCTATCGATGCAATATCATCGGATACCAAGACACTCTCTACGTACACTCTCAGCGCCAGTTCTATCGCGAGTGTGATATCTATGGTACGGTTGATTTCATCTTCGGTAATGCAGCAGTAGTCCTTCAAAACTGCAGCATCTACGCTCGAAAGCCCATGGACTTCCAAAAGAACACCATCACTGCCCAAAATAGGAAGGATCCCAATCAAAACACTGGCATTTCAATCCATGCTTGCAAAATCGCAGCCGCATCTGACCTCGAGGCGTCCAAAGGAAGCTTCCCCACTTATCTCGGTCGACCGTGGAAGTTGTACTCGCGAACAGTCATCATGTTATCTAACTTGGGTGATCATATACACCCGCGCGGTTGGTTAGAGTGGAATGCTACATTCGCACTTGATACATTGTATTATGGCGAATATATGAACTATGGACCGGGAGCAGCCGTGGGGCAACGGGTGACTTGGCCAGGGTATCGGGTGATCACGTCCGTGGAAGAGGCCAGCAAGTTCACCGTTGCACAATTCATTTTCGGATCGTCGTGGTTGCCTTCAACTGGGGTGGCTTTCTTGGCAGGGTTGAATACCTGAAATTAATTGTATAATGAACATACTCCGATTAAGATGGAGATTTTAATATGTTTTGTGCAGTGGTATATGAATAACTAATTATGTCCCATTAATAGGTCGCTAAATTGAATTTGCTCCATTATTGGTGAGCTGACTGAAGATACATTTCAGATTACAGCTTCATTGTTTTACTAAGTGCATGTAATTTGTTTTTTACTTTTTGTTATTATTTGATCATATATACTAGCAAAATGTATCCTTTTAATGAAAAGGTGAAAGCTTTCACATTTGTGCAACAATTAATGGTACTGATCAGATTTTCAATTTCAACATAGTGGTGAGTGGTGATTTTCGTGGGTGTTTCCTTTAGAATTTTAGACTTTCCAATCGATGACCTTGGTCCTTGATCGGTGACTTTGAACTAGTCAAATGTATAATGGACTTTGGACTTAGTAAGATAGTAAGGCCAATCACCAGAGACCTGATTACTAAAACAGCGAGGATTTGGTGTTCCCAACTTGTATTTTCAGTCATGTAAATGGATACATTTATATCTGAAGTACACTGGTAGGAGTTTTGTAGATGAGGAAGAGAGGTTTAGGAGATATATACAACAATTTGAATTCAAATGAGAATCTTAGTTCCGCTTATCCTTATCCTTATCATGCCCCCGCAAGATTGGCTCCACTGGTTGGAGGCCAATCTTGGTCACAAAGTCAGAGAAAGGTCGTCGAAGTAGAGGTTTTGTGAGGGAATCTGCAAGCTGTGAGGCATTGCTAATGTGTCGAACATCAATTTGATTCCTTTCAACTTGATCACGGACGAAATGAAAATCAATGGCCACATGCTTCATTCTACTGTGGAAGACAGGATTACGACTGAGATAAGTGGCTCCAACATTATCGCATAGGATATTTGGCGGAGTCTTAGGTGGAAGATGCAGCTCCTTAAGGAGATTAACAATCCAGTTTATTTCAGCTACACCTCCTACAACAGCTCGATACTCGGCTTCAGTGGATGAGCGAGCAACTGTTCGCTGCTTTTTAGAACACCAACTGATAGGATTGGACCCAAGAAGAATGACATAAGCTGAAGTTGAGTGTCTTGTATCAATCACTCCGCCCCAATCAGCGTCAGAGTAAGCTTGAAGTATGGTAGTGGATGAGGGCCTTATGAGAAGTCCCTAGGTGAGTGTTTCTTTGAGGTATCTGAGCAAGCGCTTAGCTTCTTGCCAATGTTGAATCGACGGAGCATGTTGGAATTGAGCAAGCTTATTGATGGTAAAGCAAATATCCGGCCTTGTAAAACTAAGATACTGAAGAGATCCAATGACTTGTCTATACAGCTTCACATCTGTTGAACAGGATCCATCATTAATGCTTAGATGCTCACTGGTAGACATTGAAGTAGCAACACCATTTGCTTCCAGCATGTGAAATTTATCTAATAGCTCAGCAATGTAATTGCTTTGAGTAAGTAAGAGACCATCTGACTGTGGAATGACTTCGACACCAAGAAAAAAATGCAAAGATCCAAGATCTTTGATAGAGAACCTGCTGCCCAACAACTTGATGGTGTGGTCGACATGCTTGATTGACGAACCAGTGACAACAATGTCATCGACATACATCATAACAAAGATAAGGATATTGTGTTGACACCAGACAAACAGTGAGTTATTCGAATGAGTTTTGCTGAAACCACATGAAAGAAGAAAGTTCTTGAGCTCTGTATACCAAGCTCTTGGAGCTTGGCGAAGTCCATAAATGCATTTATGAATTTTATAGACATAATTGGGATAAATAGGATCAACGAATCCCGGAGGTTGTTGCATATAGACTTCTTCATGCAAGGTGCCTTGGAGAAAGGCATTGTTGACATCTAGTTATCGTAAGGGCCACCTGAAAGACACTGCTAAAGAGATAATTAGACGAATGGTGGTATGTTTAATGACTGGACTGAAGGTAGAATGAAATCGACACCCGGTCTTTGGTGAAAACCCTTTGCAACTAGACGCGCTTTATAGCGTTCGATTGATCCATCTGCATTGTATTTCACACAAAGCACCCACTTGCAGCCTATCACATTTTGTGATGAAGTTGGAGGAACTAGAGACCAAGTAGCATTATTCAAAAGGGCTGAGTATTCAGCATGCATTGCATCATGCCATTCAATATATTTGTTTGCTTGCTTAAACGTATGAGGTGCTAGTGGCAGTGTTTTGTTGGGCGAGACAGCAAGGTAGTCAAAAACTTGTTTGGGCTTGAAGACATTATTTTGAGATCTTGTCACTATTCTTGAGGAAGGAAGAGGTACCACTTATGTGGTAGAAGAAGAGAGAAGAGGCGTAGTAGTAGAAGAAGAACAAGGTGGAGAAGATCGTACCTCAAGTGAAGGTGAAGCATCATCTTGCAATGATAAGCTTGGTTAACCTTCCATGGGTGGCTGCTGACAAGGATAGTTGCTTGAGGGAGGCAATGAGATAGGTTCAAAGGCAATATCTGATTGGTTTTGTACTGGAGAAACATTGGTTGGTTCAGTGGAGTGGATCCACTGGTGCAAGAGTGATGGTTCTATTCTAGGAAGACCTAGTTGATTATTTTTGAATGGAAATATATGTTCCACAAAGAGGACATGTCTTAAGATGAATATTTTGGAGGTTGAAAGATCAAGACATGCATAACTATTTGTAGAAGGTGAGTATCCCATGAAAGCACAAGGTCTTGATTTGGGAGCAAGTATTTTGTTGTTATATGGTTTTAACCAGGGGTAACATAAACAACCAAAAACTCTTAATTTCAAAGGGTTAGGGGATGTGTGAAAGAGGCATTGAAAAGGAGAACGAAGTTTGAGCAATGGAGTAGGCATCCTATTGATAAGGTAGATAGCTGTTTGACAAGCCAATGACCAAAAACATAAAGGTACAGATGCATGGTGCATTAAAGTTAGAGCAGTATCTATGATATGTCGATGCTTGCGTTCAGCTGTTTCAACAATTTGAGGAGTGTAGGGAGGACTAGTGAGATGTTGAACGCCATGCTGCGTAAGGATAGATTTTAAGCTTATGTATTCTCCACCCCCATCTGAATAGAGTGTGCCAACAGTAAGGTGAAATTGGTTTTTCACCATGCTAAGAAAGTTCACAAATACTCCTTGAACATCTAATTTATTCTTTAATGGGAATAACCAAGTATATTTTGTATAGTGATCCACAAAAATCACATAAAGTCATTATAAAATGAGTGAATAGGAGAAGGACCCCAAACATCAGAGTACAAAATTCAAAAGGTCTAGAGCTACTAATGGAATTGTCACCAAAAGGAAGGCGATGACTTTTATTGCATAAGCATGAATGACAGAATGTAAAGGAATCGTCCCTACTACTAGCAACGAGAAGCTTAAAGGAAGAAACAAATGATTTCGTTATTCTAGGTTGAGGGTGACCAAGTCTGGCATACCATAGGTACAATGTTGGCGAGGATGTAGTGGTGAAGTGAGCAAGAGGAGAAGATGGACGATGTTGTGACTTGTCAGCTGGCCATTCATAGAGGTCCCCGTTGCTCCGTCATTGCAGGAAGCGTGCCCCCGTATTCAAATACTTCACACAAAAAGAATAGGGAAAGAATTCAATAGATGCTTGATTGTGGCGACAAAATTTAGCAACTGAAATTAAATTTCTTTTGATTCTTGGAGAACAAAGAACATTATGCAGATGAAAAGCCTTAGTGTTATCATAAGAAAATGTAGTTTGACCAATATGAGCATTTGGTATTCCTTTACCGTCGCCGATAATGATTTCATCATTGCCTGAAAAGTGAGTAGCAGACTGAAGGGAGTTTGGATTATCTGTGATGTGGTGAGAAGCCCCCGAGTAAACAATCCATGAACTTGAGTGATTGGCAATATAGTTTGCATGATTAGTAAAATTTGCCCGAGCTTCAAGTGCATCGTGAGATTTAGAGCGGCACACCTTAGCTATATGACCAAACTTGTCGCAAAGTTGGCACTGCACTCTTTGTTGATTAGACCTGTTATTGAACGCCTTTGAGTTGGTCATTTGTCCAGAAAAATTACGGTTGTTAGGCATGAAATTGGAATGCCCTCCCCTTCGCTGAGAACCAGTGTGGTTTCTTCCTTTAGATTGGTTGAATGAGGTGCGCTACTGGCTAAATTGTGCAGTGATAATAGGCTGCTCATTCTTTGATTCTGAGTGCTGGACGAAAACTTCATGAGCAAGAAGTTTGTCAAACAGTTCTTCGAAAGATATGGGATTATCACGAGCGCGTATAGCCACTGAGATCTCTTTGTATTCTGCTCCAAGTCCGCTCAAAACTTTGATGACTAGTTCCTCATTTGTTAGAGGTGAGCCAGAGGGAGCCAAATCATCCGCAATGGATTTAATTTCTTTCATGTCGTCGCTGGCGGACTTGGAGTCTCGCCTGATGTTTGAGAGTAACTCACGGAGACCAAAAGTTCTTGCTTGAGATTTGTCCGCATAGGTCGTTTGCAAACTGTCCCATGCATTTTTTGCAGTAGCTGCTTGAGCAATCATTGGCGCAATGGATGGATCGATATAGGCCATGATTGCACTGCGAACAAGGCTGTCTTGCCTTAGCCACAACTTGTAGTTTGGATTAGGAAGTTGATTGCCTTCGTCATCTGCAATATACACTGGAGGAATAACAGATTTGCCATCGATGTAGGCTAGGAGATCATATCCAAATAGTAAGGTGGTTACTTGGGCTTGCCAAGTCGAGTAGTTTGAGCTTCCCATCAGTTTGACCGAGAGTTGTGATGCTGGGTTGAAGGAAATCAGTTGTGTTGGTTGGATCACATGTCCATGGCTGAAAATGGTTGGTGAGGTGGTGGTGCTTGAGTTTTCTCCCATTAGGCTTTAACTCGATGAGGGGAAAAAAAAGGTTGCAGACTTTAGGAATTGCTCGTGTGAGCTTACGGCTTCTGATACCATAAAGCAGCGAGGATTTGGTGTTCCCAACTTGTATTTTCAGTCATGTAAATGGGTACATTATATCTGAAGAAGTACACTGGTAGTAGGAGTTTTGTAGATGAGGAAGAGAGGTTTAGGAGATATATACAACAATTTGAATTCAAATGAGAATCTTAGCTCTTCTTATCCTTATCCTTATCAATTACAACCAAGTGAATAGTCCTAGAATAAAATGTAGAATATTTACCTTGTGTTTATAAAAAAAAATCATTTAGAAATAAGTTGTAATCTAAGGCTTGGCTATGCACGAAACCATGTTACATAAATTATACATGGAATTGTTGATTGAAACAAGTACATAATGTTGCGTTTTTATTAAGGAGTGTAAATGGGAAATGGAAGAGGCACCTTTTAGATTGCACCTCTCCATATCACCCTTTGTCTATAAATTTAGAGGCTTGGCCTCATTTTTCAGACATGAAATCAGATGAGGAAAATATGAAATATTCTCCCCTATTTTCTACATTGTTGCATTATTTTCTAAATAAACATAAGTGTCAAGTGTGGTTTGCTCCGTTTGTTGAGTTCGCTGAATTTCTGTGATTTGAAGTGCCACTATCACAGAATAGTTATTCCGTTCTATCCTGGGAGGAATTAATCCGTATACCTTGGGCAACAGTGAGGGGATTAAATTCCTTAAGGACACATTATGCATTCAGTGGGCTCGGAATTATTTTACGATTTATTTATTGAACTAACGTTTGTTTGCTTCTATAATTTTCTGATTTTGAAAACAGAAATACCAACAATCTTAAGGAATTTAAGAGAATTATCTTTGACAATTGAAGGGAAATCTGATTGTTTGCTCTGGTGAAACAACTGATTAAGGGGTCGCGGCGGATTAGGTCCTGCTAAAAGAAAAACGTATATTTCATTCCATGCGGGAAGTAATTTTTTTGTTGTTGTTGTTGTTTGAAAACTTAGCTTTAAAGTCTAAAGCTTTCTCAATATAGTGCTTGGTTGACGCACTCATGTAATCGACAAAATTAATTTGATTACCAAGATTATGATGCTTTTCATATGTCAGGACATAGAAGACAAAGCAAAAGTATTCTTTGTGTATAATGAACTTCATCAGATAGTTAATTGGCATGGTGTGAAACAAATGGAGGTTTTGAAGAACCTTCGTCCGTTTCAAACAGGATATGTATACTGGGCACAATGTGAAGGCGATGGCTTGAACTTGGTAGTAAACCAAGGAAACAGAAAAGCCAACTATTCTTTAATAGTGGAATCATCGAATTGCAACTCTTGAGGCAATAAGTAAGGAAGAAAGTGGTAAAGATCCGGTTCTACTTTCTTAAACTTATGTATTATTTATTTATGAATTTCTATCCTTTGCATGATTTCTGTGCATTTTATTCTCATAGGATAGATGTGTATTTGTGATGATCTCGTATTATAAATTATATGCATGATCTGGAATAATATGATTTAATGTTAGTCTATTATCTTGACCAATGGAAAATATATTATNTTATATATATATATATATATATGTATATATATATATATACATATATATATATATATATGTATATATATATATATATAAACTTATAATAAATACCAATAAAAGAGAATGAAAAAGGCACCAACTCTCATTTTGGATTTCAAAGAGATTAACCAACGTGAGAAGCCAATAGTTATTTGTAAAAAATACTTCAGCAATTACATAATAGACTTGTCATAGTCATGTTCAACAATGACATACTCAAATAGCTATGACCAACTTGTTGCGTTTTTATTAAGGGGTGTGAATGGGAAATGGAAGAGGCACCTTTTAGATTGCACCTCTCCATATCACCCTTCCTTTGTCTATAAATTTAGAGGCTTGGCTTCATTTTTTAAAATATGAAATCAGACAAGGAAAATCTGAAATTTTCTCCCCTCTTTTCTACATTGTTGTATTATTTTCTAAATAAACATAAGTATCAAGTGTGATTTGCTCCGTTTGTTGAGTTCGCAGAAGTTCTGTGATTTGAAGTGCCGCTATCACAGAATAGTTATTCTGTTCTATCCTGGGAGGAATTAATCCGTATACCTTGGGCAACAGTGAGGGGATTAAATTCCTTAAGGACACATTGTGCATTCAGTGGGCTCGGAATTATTTTACGTTTTGTTTATTGAACTAACGTTTGTTTACTTTTCTGATTTTGAACACAGTAGTACCAACATTCTTAAGGAATTTAAGAGAATTATCGTTGACAATGTGAAGGCGATGGCTTGAACTTGGTAATAAACCAAGGAAACAGAAAAGCCAACTATTCTTTAATAGTGGAATCATCGAATTGCAACTCTGAGGCAATAAGTAAGGAAGAAAGTGGTAAAGATCCGGTTCTACTTTCTTAAACTTATGTATTATTTATTTATGAATTTCTATCCTTTGCATGATTTCTGTGCATTTTATTCTCATAGGATAGATGTGTATTTTGTGATGATCTCGTATTATAAATTATATGCATGATCTGGAATAATATGATTTTAATGGTTAGTTCTATTATTCCTTGACCAAATGGAAAAATATATTTATTTTGGTAACTGTATTGGGAAAAAATTGAATTTATATTGAAGGTGACGTGGCATGACACGTGGACTGGTCAAATGGTCAAAACATGATAATCAGTTAAGAGGCACGGGCGATATCAGATACGAGGAGAAGAAAGTTAAATAGGCACGAGATGCTATTCAAATGGTACGACTCTCGTAACCATTTAACTTAATTAAAGCCAGGAGGTCAGAAGGAATTGAAGATATGAATCTGATAGCATAAAGGAGTCTAAATTCAGTATTAAATGTCAAATACGTTAGCGAATCAGTATCGAATAGGAATGATTGTGTAACGTTTCATTTAATGTCATTTAATGCTCATAATTGCCTCTTTAAGGCCAAGGCATTATACCTTTTCCTAGAAAAATCAACTATAAAAGGAGGATGTCTCAGCGTTTGTAAGGACACGAAATATCATTGAGATTACATTGAAATACAAACTTATTTACTGCTTTATTATCTTCAAAAATTTCTTATTCTTTTCGTCTCCTGATTATCAGTAACCCGATTTTTTCTCTTAATTTCTAGTTTTAACCGAAATTCTATTTTTTGGTAAAACAAATTGGTTCCGTTACCGGGAATCTGATAATCAAGAATATCTCAATCTAATTTTCTTGATTGCATCAATCATGTCGAACAACTATGACAACACTCAAGGAAACCCAGAAATTCAGACAATCCAACAACTTCAGGGAGATTCCCCACAAGGCTCTCCACAAGGTTCCCCACGAGGCTCCCCACGACGATCTCGTGAAGGCACTCCTGATGGATCTTATACAGATGGACAGGCTCAATTCGAAAATGTTGAAACCATGAATGAGGCTCTGCAAAAATTTATTGCCTCTCAAGTCAATAACACTCTCCAAGCTTTTGTTCGCCAATTGCCTGCTGTCCCACCCACATCTGCTCCAAACAACAACACTTTGGAGAATCCTCGTTCAGGATTGATTAATTCTGGCAGCGGTGGAACCCCTAGTGAAACACAAGAGAGAGACCCAGGTAATCCAGTTAATTCTGATTTACAAAGTCTAGTACTAACCTTGCAGAAACAACTTAAGGAGCAAAACGAACGCATAGAGCAGATACCTGGAGTACCGCCCGTGATCAAGGGTGTGGATATAGATAAATATTCCAAACAACCATGGAAGCCAAGCGCTGCTCCCCTTCCAATTCCAAAGAAGTTTAAGATGCCTGATATTCCAAAGTATGATGGTACATCAGACCCACGAGATCACGTTACTGCATTCACAACAGGTGTCAAGGGCAATGATTTAACTAAGCAAGAAATTGAGTCGGTCTTGGTCAAAAAATTCGGTGAAACACTCACTAAAGGAGCCCTAACATGGTATGCTCTTTTACCTGAAAATTCTATAAATTCGTTTGCTGAGCTTGCAGATTTATTTATCAAAGCACACTCGGGAGCTCAAAAAGTTGAAAAACGAATGGAAGATATCTTCAAAATCAAGCAAGGAGACTCAGAGTTGCTTAGAGAGTTCGTAGATAGATTTCAACGGAAAAGAATGACGCTGCCACGAGTACCTGACAATTGGGCAGCCATAGCCTTTGCAAGTAATTTGAATTAGAAGAGTTCAGAAGCCACGAGGCGACTCAAAGAAAGCCTTCGAGAATTCCCAGCAACAACGTGGAATGATGTCTACAACAGATACATCACAAAGATGAGGATTGAAGAAGACATTATTTTACGACATAAAACAGAAGAAAAGGTAAGCTCAAGGCGTGTGGAAAATGAAAAGAGATCCGGTAAAAACAGGTACGAGCCATACATGGGACCTGCGGGAAAGGACTCAGGGTCAAGACAAGATAATCAAAGGTACGATCACAGACCTAGGAACAGGGAATCAGGCTCCCCATCAAGGTTTGGGAATGATCGAAACACACGCGGGTCACGAGATGATGATGGAAGTTTGAAGGCAAGATTTGGTGGATATAATTTCAATGTCACTACCTCCGAGCTCGTAGCTGTTTTGAGGAGCATGGGAGATAAGGTACGATGGCCGAAAGAGATGTGGTCAAATCCAAATAAGCGCAATCCAGATCATTGGTGCGAATTTCACAATGATCACGAGCATAAGATTTCAGAATGTAGATTCTTGCAAAGTGAAGTGGACCATCTATTGAAACAAGGGTATCTCACTGAGTTATTTAGTGAGAAAGGTAAGCAAGCCTACATGAAAAATAGGCAAGAACCACCAAAGCCCCCATCACCCAAGAGAACCGTGAATGTTATAAGTGGGGGAGAGGATATTTATGGAATAACATATACGGCTTCAAATAAAGTTTCCAAAGTAACAATCACGCACGGGAAGCGAGTGCGACAGACCTTAGAAGATGAAAGTATCACTTTTGATGATGCAGATACAGAAGGAGTGATCACCCCCCACAACGATGCACTGGTAATATCTTTACTTTTACATGACACTAATGTAAAACGAGTTTTGATTGATCCAGGAAGTTCCGTAAATATTATACTACTAAGGGTATTACGTGAAATGCTAGCTGAAGACAAAATGATACCGAAGGCGCATACCTTGTCCGGGTTCGACAATTCAAGTGTAGTAACAAAAGGAGAGGTAGTTCTAACAACTTTTGCTGCAGGTGTTGTTAAAGAAACTAAATTTCAGATAGTAGATATGGAAATGGCTTATAATATGATCATGGGGAGACCTTGGATCCATGATATGGATGCTGTCCCATCAACTCTACATNCTTTCCTTTACCGCACATAGACCAGTTAATTGATGCTACTGCAGGGCATGAATTATTAAGTTTTTTTAGATGCATATTCAGGCTATAATCAAATCAAGATGGATCCAGGTGATGAAGAAAAAACTTCTTTTATAACAGACAGGGGGACTTACTGTTACAAGGTAATGCCTTTCGGTCTTAAGAATGCAGGTGCAACGTATCAAAGGTTGGTCACTCAAATGTTTCAAGAACATTTAGGTAAAACCATGGAAGTATATATAGATGATATACTAGTTAAAACTCAACATTCAGAAGATCATATATCGCACCTATCTGATACGTTTAAAATTTTACCAAAATATAATATGAAGTTGAATCTAGAAAAATGTGCATTTGGAGTGGCATCAGGAAAAATTTTAGGTTTTCTTGTTTCTAACCGTGGAATTGAAGTGAATCCTGCACAGATTAAGGCCATTGAAGAAATTCCAGATGTACTTACGAGTAAAAAAGAAGTTCAAAGACTAACTGGGAGAATTGCAGCTCTGGGGAGATTCATTTCCAAATCTTCAGAAAAATGCTTCAAAATTTTTCTCAGCTTTAAAGAAACAGGATCATTTTGAATGGAACGAAGATTGTCAGCAAGCTCTTAAGAATCTGAAAGTATATTTGTCAAATCCACCGTTGTTGGCGAAACCAAAGGTAGGAGAGAAGTTACTCATCTATCTTGTCGTGTCAGAAGTTGTGGTAAGTGCTGTTTTAGTTCGGGAGGATCAAGGTAAGCAATCTCCTATCTATTATGTAAGCAAGTCTTTGCTAGATGCAGAAACACGGTACCCGCAACTAGAAAAATTAGCGCTTGCTTTGATTATGGCATCTAGAAAATTAAGACCTTACTTTCAATGTCATCCCATTGTTGTGGTTACAGCTTTTCCATTACGAAACATTTTGCATAAACATGAATTATCAGGTAGATTAGCGAAATAGGCTATAGAATTAAGTGAGTACGACATCACTTATCAACCTAGGACTGCTATAAAATCTCAGGTATTAGCTGATTTCGTAGTTGATTTCAGTCAGGGGATGCAATTAGAAGCCGAAAAAGAATTACAAGTTTTTAATGGTGCAAACCCGGGGACTTGGATTTTATTCACTGACGGTTCATCTAACGTAAAAGGCGCAGGTTTAGGAATAGTTCTCGTACCACCTACGGGTGAAACTATTAGACAAGCTATAAAGTGTCATTCGATAACTAGCAATGAAGCAGAGTATGAAGCTGTCATTGCAGGTTTAGAACTGGCACGAGAACTTGGCATATCACAGATTATAATCAAGAGCGATTCTCAACTTGTGGTTAATCAAATACTGGGGACTTATACAGCCAGGGAAACTCGAATGCAAGAATATCTTGAAAAGGTACGGGAGCTATTAAAACAATTCCAAACTTGAAATGTAATGCAGATCCCGAGAGACGAGAATGCAGAAGCAGATGCTTTGTCTAACCTCGCGTCTGCAGCAGACGTAGCAAATGATGCAAATGCTTCAGTCGTACATCTATTTCATTCCGTTCTCGAACCTGATAAGAATGAGGTAAATTTTAATCATTTAACATTGGATTGGAGAAACGAAATTGTTGCTTTTTTACAGCATGGAACCGTGCCTATTGACAAAACAAAGGCTCATGCACTTCGCAAGAAACTGCTCGTTATTGTTTGCATCAAGGGAATCTTTATCGAAAGATGTTCGGTGGACCATTAGCAAGGTGTCTCGGACCTTCTCAAACAGAATATGTGATGAGGGAAATACATGAAGGACATTGCGGAAGTCACGCTGGTGGGAGGTCGCTAGTAAAAACATTGATTCGAGCAGGATATTATTGGCCCAAGATGGAAGAAGAAGCTAACGATTTCGTGTCTAAATGTGATAAATGTCAAAGATACGACAATAATATGCATAGACCAGCTGAGTTACTCCACCCTGTCATAGCTCCGTGGCCCTTTATGAAATGGGGAATGGATATCGTAGGTCCATTGCCATAAGCAAAAGGTCAGGTAAAGTTTCTACTTGTGCTTACAGATTACTTCACTAAATGGGTAGAAGCAGGGGCATTTAAACAGGTGTAGGAGAAAGAAGTTAAAGACTTCATTTGGAGAAACATAATATGCCGTTTTGGGGTACCAAAGGAAATCATGTGTGATAATGGACCACAATTCATAGGAGCCCAAATCACAGAATTTTTTCAAAGTTGGCAGATTAAAAGGATAACATCTACACCATATCATCCAGTGGGGAATGGACAAGCGGAATCCACGAATAAGGTTATCATCAACAACTTGAAGAAAAGGTTGCAGGATTCGAAAAGTAATTGGCCCGAGGTATTACCTGGGGTATTATGGGCTTATCGTACAACGACAAAAACAAGCACGGGAGAAACCCCATTTTCAATGGTTTATGGTGCGGAGGCTTTGATTCCAGTAGAAATAGGAGAACCAAGCACACGATACGTTCAAGCAACGGAGGAATCAAGTGATGAAGAGATGCGGGTGAATCTTGATTTGTTAGAGGGAAGAAGAGAAGTTGCACTAATAAGAATGGCGGCACAAAAGCAAGTAATTGAACGATATTATAACAGGAAAGCACGCCTCAGATTCTTTAAAATTGGGGACTTCGTGCTTAAAAAGGTGTTCCAATCTACAAAGGCTGCTAATTCAGGAAAGCTGAGTCCAACATGGGAAGGACCCTACAGAGTTCGTGACATTGCATGAAAAGGAGCATACGAGTTAGAGACAATGGATGGCAAGCTGTTACCCTCACATTGGAATGTTGTCCATCTAAAAAGATACTACTTTTGAAAACAGTATCCACGGTCAGGTATATCTATGTTAAAATTTATTTTTTAATCATTAACAATTTTACTAACGATTTTAGATGCTAGGCAAAAACCCTAACTCGTGCCAAATGATGAGTCACGACCTATACGGCAAAATAGAATATTCTTAAATTCCCAGCCCAGGCAGAATAAATAGCATACAAATGCTTGAAAATGGCATACAAATGCTTGAAAATGGCAGAATAATTGCGAAATGTGTTATATATTAAAAGGTTGTGGCCACAACTGATGCCAATCATTCCAGCTGTTGTTATAATTACTACATTAAGTGTAGCCAATAATCTGATATGCAATCGAAAGTCGAGACGTATTAGTCTACAACATAAGAAAGTTTGCATTTGAACTTTCATGAATATGAAACGAGTTTTGAAGTATTTGAAATATACTCCAAATTATACTTTGCACTACAATAAGTATCCCGCGATAATATAGGGGTATAGTGATGCAAATTAGATCACCGGTTCAACCGATTCTAAACAGTCGGTGGAGGAGCAATGTCTTGAAAATCGTCCAAACAAATGTGTATTGACCACTCTACAGTGGAGGCTGAGTTTATAGCCTTAGACAAAGCCGGTGAAGAAGCTGAACGGCTCCGAAATTTTTTGGAAGATATTCCATTATTGCCCAAACTTTTGGCACCTATATGTATACATTGTGATAGTCAAACGGCAATAGGCAGGGCAGGGAGCATTATGTATAACGGAAAATCTCGTCACGTTCGACGGAGACACAATACCGTTAGACAACTACTCTCTAGTGGTGTTATCACGATTGACTACGTAAAGTGAAGAGATAACGTGTCGGATCCACTTACAAAAGGCCTATCTAGAGAGGCAGTTGAAAGATCATCGAAGGGAATGGGGCTAAGGCCTAGGACAAGTCATCATGGCGGTAACTCTACCTAGCAGACTGAGATCCCAAGAGCTAGGTTCAAAGAGATCAAACAAAGTTATGAATGACGGTTCAACATTGTCAAATAACTCAACACATTCTCGTGATTAAGACAATGTTCAGAAATCAAGGTAAAGCATTAAGGCTTTTTGATGAGTCAATAAAGCTTAAAGCTTTTTAATGATTTTCTAAGTCTGGCAGGATATGGCCAGATAGTGTGTCTATAGGATTACACGTTTAGAAATCACTTATGTGAGTGTTAAGTGTAAGCCGCTTTAAGGGGAATGAAAGTAAATGCCCATTCTCTAAGCACTCATGAAACCAGGCGGTGTTCATGGCTGAAACGAACATAACCGTGAGAACCAAAAACGGTTAAGGGTTAATTGTGTGACTTATAGTTGTCTAGGTATACACCAAATTTCGACGGTTCAAAGATATCAAATCTACCGATTGACCGAGTATATCCGACATAAGTTCATTACGGAAAGTTCAAAGGGAAACCTACTTATCCAGATGCGATTAATCCTTATTTGTGAATCACATAGTATTTTCATGCATGTTTTTCCTCATATGACCATTCCCCATTCATGTGGGGGATTGTTGCATTTTTATTAAGGGGTGTGAATGGGAAATGGAAGAGGCACCTTTTAGATTGCACCTCTCCATATCACCCTTCCTTTGTCTATAAATATAGAGGCTTGGCCTCATTTTTCAGACATGAAATCAGATGAGGAAAATCTGAAATATTCTCCCCTTTTTTCTACATTGTTGCATTATTTTCAAAATAAACATAAGTGTCAAGTGTGGTTTGCTCCGTTTGTTGAGTTTGCTGAAATTCTGTGATTTGAAGTGCCGCTATCACAGAATAGTTATTCCGTTCTATACTGGGAGGAATTAATCCGTATACCTTGGGCAACAGTGAGGGGATTAAATTCCTTAAGGACACATTGTGCATTCAGTGAGCTCGGAATTATTTTACGATTTGTTTATTGAACTAACGTTTGTTTGCTTCTATAATTTTCTGATTTTGAAAACAGAAATACCAACGCATAATACTTGTGAAATTGAGAACAAATAAAAGGATGAGGGTGTAAACTAAAAACCTTTTTGGTCGTCTAAGATGGTCCGAATCCTAGCAAGTAGCATCCACAAGGCACAAATATTTGGAGAGTTGGGGAGAAAGACAGATTGAAGAGTTGGGAACTTGGCAAAGAAGAAGTTGGACTCAATTCTAATGAAAGCCCCCTGCCTGTTTGCTCATTTAAGATTCATCAAAATAGTCCCAACTCCCAAGGCTGGCCTCATTGGCTTTAATCCGTGAAATTTGTAAACGGGCCAAGATTCAGCGTCCTGGCCCTTAAGGGCTAATTTGGAGAAGAATATCCGACTCAAGTTGTACATACTGCGGTATCTCGGTCAGTTTGCTTGTACCGACTAATTTTACGGATACTCCCACCAGTTCTTTGTATTTTGCCCACTTAATGTGATTCCGGTTTTGTGATTAGGAATGGCAGGCAGTGTGGGGTGGAGCGGGGCGGGTCCGTCTGAACCTGCGCAATTTAAACTCGCCTCGTCCCGCCACGATCCCGCCCCGCCCCGCATAGGATATAAACCCGCATTCACCCGCCCCGTACCCACTCGCATTCACCCGCCTCGCATATTTTTTTTAATAAAAATTCTTTCTTTTTCAGAAAGCTAGACTTAAATCTGATTTTCTTAGGGCATCTCCAACAATCACTCTATTTTTTGCACCATTTTTCACTCTAAAATGGTGCAACACCAAATCTAAACAATCACACTATTTTTTACACCAAATTTTCTCTCTCTTCAATATTATATTATTATCTTCTATTTACTTTTCATTTTTTATTTCCTTCAAACTAATACTATCTTTTTTCTTTTTTCCATATTCATTATATATAATTCATATTCACCACTTATATAATCATTTATTACAAAATTTTACATAAAGGATAAATTAACAAAAAGTGAAATCATTAATAAAACATAATTAAATAAATATTACATCATAGTCAAATTTTATGTTTTTAATGTAATTTCAATTTTAATGTATCCTCCTTTTATGTACTTTAATTATAATGTATTTTTATTTTATGTATTGTTATTTTTAAATAATGGTTATATTTCTTTTTATTTTTATTTTCGAGCACGGGTTTGTCGGTAAAAAAAAATTAAATGGATTCAAGTAGAGTTTTCTCGAACGTATCAATAAGCTAGACCCATACTGCGAGTT
>NW_017676194.1:23518-50020 GCF_001879085.1 Nicotiana attenuata | reverse complement strand
GCACATAATGGTAGTGCGGCCGCGGAGCCTTCACCGCGGACCGCACATAATGGAGTGCGGCTGCGTTGCTTGAAGCCTTGATTTCTGACTCTCTGAATCTCTCTAGTGCGGACCGCACAAAGAGTAGTGCAGCCGCACTAGGCCTGTTCTCCTGAGTTTTGCCTTGTTTTAGATACTTGAGCAGGTTTCACTTCTTTTGAGCCGATCGTTAACATTTCGTCACTTTGTCGATCAAACCTGTAATCAAGCGCAAATTATGAGCCTTTTGGGACTATTTTGTAAGAATTTATAATCAAAGCGTAAGCAAGAAGGAGCATAAAACACGTCAAAATCCCTAGTTATCAGGTATCCCAATCAACTTTTGGTTTATAATCTAAGTCCATAGGCACAAGGAAATCCAAACACTGCAAAACATGTTCATATAAAATAATTTCAGAAATAGAATTCACTTTAAAATGCAACTAAACCAACCAAAAATGTTACTACTACCATACGATACCAACACGGCATATAACTATACCAGCAGGGTATACAATTCTACTGGCTAATTTCCGGCAACTATAAATGAAAATACTACTATTACATAACAGATAAGAATGAAGAGAAAAAGCAAAAAGGTATGCACCTATAAAGTATTTTCAAGATACTGTACGATACTACTATTATTAAAGAAAAATCAAATAGCGAAGACATCCAAAAAGATCAGAAGCATATGATAGTATATAGCTATACTAACAGGGTAAATAGTTGTACGGGGTTGTTCCAACAACTGTCTATAACTATAAAAACTATCACATAACACACATACACTATGTCTATAGGCACAAGGGAATCTCAACAATGCAAAACATGATTATATAAATTATTTAAGAAATAGAATTCACTTAAAAATAACACAACTGACTATAACTATAATATAATACAAAAGCATAACAAGAATCAAAAAATAACAATGTACTATACATTCAAAATCTCACGGATCATAATTTTAAGAAAATTACCTTCTTGGGTGCGACACCAATTTTTTTCTTCTTTAACTGAGAAGCATCGCTACAATCAACATCTATTAGTTGAGTCTCTGTTTTAGGCACGGATTCACGTCGGCTTCCCCCTAACTCAGAATCCTCAACAACTTTACCTTTTCCCTTATCAGTCACAGGAACACCTCCTATGACTGCTTCAGAATTTGTGTTGGGTAATGAATGGTAGGGAGTTTCATCGACTGACGAAGCATTAATATTGTTGCCTTTTCCACCCTCTAATTCTACATTTTCAGTTGTGTTTTCAACATGACTACTACGAGGGTTAGGACTACACAGAAACTGAGAATCAGAAAATAAGGAAAAACTAGGACCGGATATGGCTGAGGCAACGAATTCAGCAGCTACTTGTGTTGAAGAATGATGTTGTCCACGGCGCCACCATCAACGCGCACAATGCTTCTGACCCATATAGAAAACAACAACCCATAGACATTGATTCACAAAAGTACAAAGAAAAACACATAGTACCTATGATTTTGAAAACCAACTTTCACTAAAATCTACTTTCAGAAGCAAAAATTTCACCCAAAAATAGGTACTAGACGAAGAGATAGAACGGAATCGGAAGAAAAAAATTAAAAACTCGAATGTGGGTAAAATATGCGTTCTCATGGGTTAGCTATGGAGATTTGGAAAATGTTCTCTAGTCATACCTAACTGTTAAAGGACGAAGACAAGCGTGGGTAGCTTGGGCCGGGTAAAATAGGTGGGCTGGATTCTTTAGTCTAGTGTAAAGAACGAAGATAAGGCTTTACAGACAATGGGTAGATTGGGCCGCGTGAAATATGTGGGCCGGGTTAATAAATTTGGCCGAATAGGTAGGAATAGTAAATAGTTTGGGCATGGGTATTTAAAGGTAAATAGTTTGGGCTGAATAGGTATAAAGTGAGATTTTCTCCTGAATATATATATATATATATATATATATATATATATATATATATATATATATATATATAGATGGACCCACATTGTGGGTTGGGGGTCACGAGACCCCGTTAGCTTCGGTAAAATTCCTGACTATATATCTTTTGTATATCTATACATATATATATAGACCCCTTAAATATTTTGCCTGTGCCCCCAAATACAAAAGGCCGGACGGGAGAAGTGGCATTAGGGGTGTTCATAGTTCGGTTTGGATCGGTTTTTGCCTAAAAAGAAACCAAACTAAGTAAGTTGGTTTTTCAAATATTAGAACCAAACCAAACCAATTAAGTCGGTTTTTTCTCGATTCGATTTATGTCGGATTTTGTTAGTTTTTTCGGTTATTTGTCGGTTTTTTCTTAAATATAAGACATACACTACCAAACACATATTCCGGCAATCATATTTTCAACGTAACACTATCAAATCAATTGCCCTTTGAGAAATCTATATTTACCAAGATATATTGATGATAATTGAATCAAATAGTGATGAATAATTTAAGGACTTAATTAAAAATATATTATTTTTAACACGAAATGGATTCTTACACTTAACAAAAGAAAACTACCAATCAAACTAGAATGTAAAGGTAAAGAACTGTACTAAAAGTGCAAACTATTAACATTTACCATTAAATTTTTGAAATTTTGTATAAAAATATACATATATATATATAGCTGTAATAATAAATTTGAAATAGCTACTCCTATAGTCGGTTTGGGTCATTTTTTTCGGTTTTTTTCTGATTAAAACCAAAATCAAACCAAATTTGATCGGTTTTTAAAATTCAAAACCAAAACCAACCCAAACCAAAAAGTATCGGTTTTTTTGGTCGGTTTGATTTTATTTTCGGTTTGGTTCGATTTTTCGGGTTTTTATGAACAACCCTAAGTGGCATTTTGTTTTCCTTTTGGTTCTTGTTTTTTCTTCTCCTCCTTAAATGCATTCTCGTAATTTTTGTTTGTCACACCTCCTTTTTTATCACCCCGAGGGGGTATAAGGGAGTTTTCCCAATTAAAGTGACATTATTCGAAATGGGATAATTTATTTAATCAAAGTCGCAACTTGGAATAGTTTATTTGGCGTCCCAAGTCATCGGTTTATTTTAAAATCCCAAATCGAGGAAATTCAACTTTTATTTTTTAAAGTCTGCGAACCAGAAATTCTAGATAAGGAATTCTGTTAATCCGGAAGAAGGTGTTAGGCATTCCCGGGTTCCGTGGTTCTAGCACGGTCGCTTAAACTATTAAAATCGGCCTATTATGCGATTTATTACATGTTTTAACCTATTGTGCATTTTTTACCTTATAACCGCTTTTATTTAATTATTATTACATATTGCGAATCATGTCACAGGAACCGTACCCACGATTTACAACATGTTTAATTTTTAAAGATTAAATTGTGGCCGGGTCACATAAACGTATCCCGGATTTTAGTAATTAGGCGTCACAACTACGTCACGGGAACCGTACCCGTAGCTATGAAAATTATTTAATTAACGCGCCTAAAAGCAAACTACGAAGATTCAAGGCAATTTCTATACTAATTTTATTTATATGAGGGCCATAAATTATAGGATTTTCTTTGTGTATGGCACACCTCTAATTACTTGATCTAAATTTGTGAGGGCCATGTGTTATAGATTTAAAGCATGGCACACCTCAAGTTATTTAAAAAAAAAAAAGAAGGTTATATATATTTTAAAGGCAAACTAAAGGTATTCCTATTTTTAAACTAATTTAAACTAAAGGTATTCCTATAGATTTAAAGCTGTCACACCTCCCTTTTTTACCAACCCGAGGGGGTATAAGGGAATTTTTTCCAATTTAAGTGACATTATTCGAAATGGGATTATTTATTTATCAGAGTCGCCACTTGGGATAGTTTAATTGGTGTCCCAAGTCGCCGGTTTATTTTAAAATCCCAAATCGAGGAAATTCGACTATTATTTTAAAGTCTGCGAACCAGAAATTCTAGATAAGGAATTTTTTTAACCCGGGAGAAGGTGGTAGGCATTCCCGGGTTCCATGGTTCTAGCACGGTCGCTTAAACTATCAAAATTGGCCTATTATCTGATTTATTACATGTTTTAATCTACTGTGTATTTTTACCTTATAACCGCTTTTATTTAATTATTGTTACATATTGCGAATCATGTCACGGAAACCGTACCCATGATCTACAACATGTTTAATTTTTAATGATTGAATTGTGGCTGGGTCACATAAATGTACTCCCGGATTTTAGTAATTAAGCGTCACGACTACGTCACGGGAACCGTACCCGTAGTTATGATAATTATTTAATTAACGCGCCTAAAAGCAAACTACGAAGATTCAAGGCAATTTCTATACTGATTTTATTTATATGAGGGCCATAAATTATAGGATTTTCTTTGTGTATGGCACACCTCTAATTAGTTGATCTAAATTTGTGAGGGCCATGTGTTATAGATTTAAAGCATGGCACACCTCAAGTTATTTAATAAAAAAGAAGGTTATATATATTTTAAAGGCAAACTAAAGGTATTCCTATTTTTAAACTAATTTAAAACTAATTATCACAACCACGCTATGGGAGTCGTACTCGTAGTTGTGATAATTTTAATTGCGCGCCTAAAGCTACGAGTATTTAAAGAATTAATTACTTCTAAGTTTATATTAACTAATAAGAGGGCCATGGGTAATTTTAGCGAAAATGGCACACCTCCAATCATTTTTTAAAAGGATTATACTTGACTACGCCTAAGGTTATTTGCATCCAAACTTGGGCTCAAGGCCTTGATTAATGCAAAGCAAAGCAAATAGGCCCAAACTGACCGAGGTGAGATCTGGGCCAACAATAAGCCCAGTGTATCAAAGCACGCTTGTTCTCCATTAATGCTCTTTGGACTCAAAACTGGGCCCAAATGTAAGTCAGGCAATTAAGCCCTATGCAGGCCTAAGGAAAGAATATGGCTGAGGCCCAAGAGGGTATTGCTTTTGGTCGTTCGCAGACAAACTGCACAGACCCTATATCCATACGCATTCAACAGTCAACAAATAACCTGGGACTTCACTTTTAATACATTTCAATTAATTTCCATCTCAAACTTACTAAATGAGGCAACATTTTTACTACACAGGTGTCACACCTTCTTTTTTCACTACACCCCCGTAAGAGGGTATAATAATAAGAGAGTTTTTCCAATTAAAGGACAATCGAAACGGGATTGTTTATTAAGAGATTCAGAGTTGCCACTTGGGATATTTAGGGTGTCCCAAGTCACCGGTTTCAAATCCCGAATCGAGGAAAAGATTGACTCTGTTTATAGTCCGCGAAACACAGAAAACCGGGTAAGGAATTCTGTTAACCCGGGAGAAGGTGTTAGGCATTCTCGGGTTCCGTGGTTCTAGCACGGTCGCTCAACTGTTACAAATGGCCTATTGTCTGATTTTAAAACATTTTTAAACCTATGTGCATTTTAACTTTTAACCGCTTTTATTTAATTAACTAAGGGAAGATTGCAACGTCATTTAAAATATGTTTCGAACCACGTCACATAAATGCACCCGCAGTCCGCAACACATTTTATCTAACGCTGAGATTTGGATTTGGGTCACATAAATGCGCACACGAGTTTAGGAAGATAAATTATTAAAATAATGCGCCTAAAGCGACTACGCGTTTTCAACTTTGCGAGGGCCATGGAAATTTCACTATGTGGCACGCCTCGAATTCTAAGGATTAAAATTAATTAAGTGGGGGCCATGGGTTATGGAAGTCAAAAACGCCTTTTAAAACACTGGTTGGAACCATCAACAGCTCAATGTAGCCCCCGCTCTTCGTTATCTTTGACACAACTTCCAGAAAACTTTTTGCAACTTAAATATAATTCATAAAACGTGGTATTTTGTATAACGGTGTTCTGAGGTAAAACGAGGTCCAAGGTTTTGATTCATTTTCAACTTCAAAGTTTCAGAAGTGTAAAGGAACTAATGAAGAGAGACAGATAATTGCTTTCTTATTGTCCTGTTGCATTACCAGGGTTTATAAAGTAAGGAAGCAAAGGCAATTTTGTGTTACTGAAAACATCCGAGCTATTCTGCGTTACATGGCCTCATGGCTCAACCATTGACCGAACTCTCATTAATAGAACTAACTGAAACAAAAATCAACACGACCAACCAAACCTTATATGATATAATCCAAAGTAACAAATTCGTTGCCCCTTTTCTCATATTTCAGAAGAACAATTTTTATTTTTCACCAAAACATTAGTTCAAGCTCTTTCTCAGAGCAAGGCAAACTAAAGAAAATAATCTCCAAGTTTCCAAAAGGCAACAAACANCCAAAGTAACAATTACGTTGCCCTTCTCATATTCAGAGAACATTTTTATTTTTCACAAAACATTAGTTCAAGCTCTTCTCAGAGCAAGGCAAAACTAAAGGAAATAATACTCCAAGTTTCCAAAAAGGCAACAAACAGAAAATAGAGGCATCAGTGGTGTAAGATCAATGAAACGAACACAAAACCAAACAGAATTTCAGTTATTCACATCAAAATCTGATAGATTTAGGTGACAATACCGTAATTGAACATATTCAACCATAAAGGGAAGATCACTCTAAGTCAATTAAATCAGTAAGACAAAGAGAAGAGAGATGGACCTTTTAGCCAGAGATTCCTTCGTTACTTCGAAAATGAGAACCTCACAAACAAATCGACATGGCATCAAATGTACAAAAAGAAGATTCTCAGAACTTGACTTGACTGAACCTTGATTTTTAATGACGTTAATGGAGCTATTTCGTGGGAAACTACTGCATTTTTGTGAGTGTTTAAGGCTAATTTGGAGCTGCATTCCGGATGGTTTTCATGGCTCAACGCCTTTGTCACTATTTTAAACCCAAACCAGAGATTATTGAAGCCAAAGATGAACAAAAAATCCTACATTAATCTGGGCACAACAAACTACAATTCAAACTACCAGGAATAGTAGCTGGCAGTACTAAGCGATGCAGCAACTCAAGCAGACATTCAACCTCAAACAGACAGTCACATTTCCATAAAAGAACCATTCAAACAGACATTCAAACTCAGAAAACCAACTGAAAGCTCAACCAAGCATCCCAAAACTGTTCTGTGATGTTTTACTTCTCAGTTTCCAGCAATCGATTCAAACAAACAAAACATTTCAACCCACGTAAAATAGCAAAATAGAGAGTTTGGAAGTAAACATGAAATTGAACTTTCCTTTTGATAACAGAAGCACAATCGATTACAATCTTTGACTCCAAAATTTCAACAAGAAAATAGCGGCAAGTCGAGGCTCGAGGAACAGCCAAATCAGTAGCAGAGACGAGTAGAAATAAGAGGCTCGGACAGCGACGAACTCAACAATTTTCAAACGAGCTCCATTTTTAAATGAACTCCATCACAAGCAAGATTAACCCAAAGATGATATTCAAAGAAATCGAAATTTTTTTGTATTTTTATTCTCTGATTTTAACAAAGCAAAACAGAACTAAACACGAACGAAAACGCAAAACCCATTTTTTTTTCTGTATTTTCAATGAATAAGAACAAAGAAGATGAGAATCGAAAGAGAAAGAATTTTTCAGAAAAAACCAAAACCTTTTCCTCAGAGAAATATCTCTAGAACCCTCAAATTCTCTTATCCATTTTTCCCGAAATTCTCTCTGAAAATCCTACTCTTCCTTTTCAGCCCTCCTAAAATCTCCTCTTATATAGCATTCAAGACATCTCGAACCTTCTGCCTTCCTCTCCAAGGAATCCCCAAATCTTATCCCCAAATCCGGAAAAGCATAAAAACCACCAAAAATCTTCACAAAGAACAAAATTCGGACAGAATGGAAGGCGTGGATGTGATTTCTCGCGTCCAACCGCTCCCATTTAACCGAGATTCGTCCAAGACATCAAAAGCGCATGAGAAAGGCAACAATGCTGAAAATAACCGTCAAAGACAGTTATGCCACGTTGGAGAGAAAGGAAGAGAGATCATGTGCGTTAAGATAGGGAAGAACTCGTCTGAAAACTCAGACGAGTTGGGCGAGTTTGAACGAGCAGAATCGGGGATAGGGGGTTGGGCGCCGCTTTGGGGTCTCTAGGTTTAGGGTTTTGTTTGGGGAAAATGTTATAATAGGGATTATATGTTTTGGGAATGGGGCAGCTCAGAGATATGGGCTGGCGGGTTTAGGGGCTGGTTTTGGACGGGTACCAGAAAAAAGGAATTGGGCTTGTGGGATTTAAGTGGATTTGGCCCAAAAATTTATTCCTTCATCTAATTCCTTTTTTTCTTCATTTTTCCTTTTTCCTAATTTCTTTTTTATTTAAAACTAAAATAAACCTAAATTAGTTCCTAATCCAAATTATCCAATTAAATTAACCAACTTTAAGTGACAATTACCACCAATAATTAAGAACCAACAAAGTTCAAAAATTAAAATTAAAGTGCAAAAATAACTATTTTTGTGATTTTCTCTTTTTTATAAAATCATTAATTACTAATTAATTCATAAAAGTGCAAAGTTAAATCCTAAATGCAAATGCAACATATTTTTTTTTGTATTTTCATTAATTAAATAAAATAAATATGCACAGACAAATGCAAACACTTTGACAGAAAACGCCACAAAATCCACAAAATTGCAAACAATGAAGAAATTATTTTATTTTGAATTTGTGGGAGTAATTCATATAGGGCAAAAATCACGTCCTCACAGCTGCCCCTCTTTGCTCGGAAACACGAAGAGTTTTCGTGCAAAGATAAAGTGAGCGGATACGAGCGATTTTTGCCCGTTTGAATACTCCGTGGGAAGCATTTTTGAAAGATTTGACCGCACCCTGCTTCTGAGGTTGCCTACATATCCTTGGCTAAAAAGGAATCAGGTCAGTGTAGTTCAGGAATGTTTGGTAGCTGGGACTACCATGAAGCTGTAATTTCACTATTGCTGCTGCTGCTGCTATTGCTTACTGAAACCCCTTATTACACCATGTCAAAATAAAAAGAAGCTAGACTAAACTATGATCTATGAATTACAAAACCTATCTATCTCTTCAAACTTGATCTTGCAGCTTTTGTTGCCATGCTGACTTGTATTCTTCCGGTGAAATTCCTCTGTTGTCGACTTGAATTATAATCTGAGATATTTTCCTTTCTTCAGGTGGATGCCTGACTGCCAAAACTTGAACTACATTCTGAGATGCTTTCCTTTTCTCCAGGTGGACGCCTGACTGCTGAACTGTATTTTGAGATGTTGCCCCTTTCTCCAGGTGGACGCCTGACTGCTGAACTGTATTTTGAGATGTTGCCCCTTTCTCCAGGTGGGCACCTAACTGCTGAATTTGAATTGTATTCCCTTGCTCTCCAGGCGGGCTCCTGACTACTGAACTTGAATTGTATTTTGAGCTGTTGCCCCTTTCTCCAGGTGGGCACCTGATTGCTAAACTTGAACTGTATTCCCTTGCTCTCCAAGCGGGCTCCCGACTGCTGAACTTGAATGTATTCCCATGCTTTCCAAGCGGGCTCCTAATTGCTGAAATCGAAATGTATTCCCATGCTCTCCAGGCGTGCTCCTGATTGCTAAACTTGAATGTATTCCCTGCTTCCAAGCGGGCTCCTGATTACTAAACTTGAATGTATTCCCTGCTCTCCAGGCGGGCTCCTGGCTGCTAAACTTGAAATGTATTCCCTGCTCTCCAGGCGGGCTCCTGATTGCTAAACTTGAATGTATTCCCTGCTCTCCAGGCGGGCTCCTGATTGCTAAACTTGAATGTATTCCCTGCTCTCCAGGCGGGCTCCTGATTGCTAATTGTATTCCCGTGCTCTCCAGGTGGGCGTGCCTGATTGCTGAACTTGAATGTATTCCCTGTTCTCCAGGTGGGCTTCTGACCGCTGACTTGAATTGTATTCCCTGTTCTCCAGGTGGGCTCCTGACTGCTGACTTGAATTGTATTCCCGTGCTCTCCAGGTGGGCGCCTGATTGCTGAAACTTGAATTGTATTCCCTTGTTCTCCAGGTGGGCTCCTGATTGCTGACTTGAAATGTATTCCCTATTCTCTTGGTGGGCTCCTGACTGTTGACTTGAATTGTATTCCCTGTTCTCCAAGCGGGTACCTGATTCCAAAAAAAAATAGACAAACAAAGGAAATTTCCTGCCCCAGTTTGGTAGCTGGGCACATAGGTGAGTGTTAAACTGAATCATTCTACCAACTATTATTAAGAATTTGAAAGCTAAGTCCTATTATCTATGGAGGTCCTGACAACTCTTAGTTAAACGACAATTATAGATCTAAGCTGTATCTTCTAAAGGTATTACTTCCGCTAAGTCTTGTTATCTAAGAGGGTCTTAAACTACATCCTATTATTCAGGAAGGTCCTGAAAATCAAAATCAAGTCATGTCCTAAAAAAATGACACTTTTACGACTGAATTACACTACCCTATGACAAAATTTACGCTACATCTTGTGATCTAATGAAAGTCTTAAAACTAGGCCCCATTATTCAGGGGGTGTCCTGAAAACTCCTAATTGAATCCTATCTTAAACATGCAAACTTTGAAACCAACTTACGTTCCTCTATGCTATTCATGATTGTTTTGAAATTTAACTAAGCCGCATTTCCAGGAAGGTCCTGAGAGTTTACGGTCAAACCTGTTTGGTGCTTGCTTTTCCTTTACGGAGAGTTCCTCCGAAACAAACGAAATTTTCTGCCCCTGTTTCAATCAAAGGAAAATCTTGTCAGTTTAAAATGGTGGTTAGTTGATGGCATTCTTGATGAAGGTCTCTCCGCTGCCATGTTTTGTTTTGACCTGCTTCCCCAAACTGGCCCTGAACCGTTTGACTTTCTGAATGACTTTCAAACCCCATGACCTTTGACGACCCGAGTGTTCTATACCCATACTGTTGCTTTACACCTCTGACCCCTTTATCTGAACCTTTGCATCTCCCATGATATTACCAAATCATTCCACCGATGAAACTTCCGGTGATTCCTTGTATCCCACTTTACATCATGCTATCTTTGGTATGTTCTGGCCACACTGTGCTTTGCAATTTTGGAAGCCGGTAATGAGCTTTGAAATCCTTTCTTATTTGCTTTGAACAAAACTGACAATTAAACATCTTAGAGAGACAAACCCCAAAAGAAATGAAATGCAATGACCTTGAGAGTTAAGGATAAAGAAAATCCAAAACTGGACGACTTACTAAAAGGAAAAAGGGAAAGAGACTTATCTGAGTGGAACAGCTGGTACCACTGATCATGACATGCATTTTGGATTAACCGGCCCAATCTGTCCAACCAATCAACTTTCAATTGCCGTACTTTGTTGCCCCAGATTTCATAACCTGATTTTTTCACCCAAACCTTAACCTTGTTCATCCTGCGGTGCCCTGAAAGGTTTTCACCTACAGACCTCTCTCATTTGTTCATCTCTCAACTCACTTTCGCCTTAAGGTGCCCGTGAGGGTTTTCACCAATAAGACTCTCTCATTTTTCCTTTCTCTCAGCTTCCGTCGCCTTACGGTGCCCGTGAGGGTTTTCACCAATAAGACTCTCTCCTTTTCATTATTTTCCTGCTTGGACCGAAGTGTTGCCCCTGATACCAATCACCTCTTCTTGCTCGATTTGGCATTCCTGAAGACTGATCAGAAGGTCTTTCTTTGGACCGTAACGTGGGCTTTTGGATAGGGTTAGAAAGAAAGGATATCAAAGGCTCAAAACAATTCAAATGGGTTCAGAATTACAACTTTCGGAATCAGATTTCTTACAACAACCACAACTTCTGCCCCAGTTTCTTTGCTTGGGGACTTTTGGATTTTTACTTTGATGGGACCGAACCGTGAGGCTGCCTACGTATCCTTAAAAGGAATCAGGTCGAACGTAGTTCATGTCATAGGAATTGCTCTGTTGTTGTGACTTTTCTTTTCTCCTTTTTTTTTCTTTTTTTTTCTTTTTTTTTTCTTTTTTTTCTTCTTTTCTTTTCTTTCTTCCTTTTTTTGTTGTTTCTTCTTTCCTTTTCTTTTCTTTTTCTTCTCTTTTTTTCTTCTTTTTTTTCTTTTCTTCTTCCTTTTTCCTTCTCTCTCTTTTCATTCTTTCTTTTCTCTTTTCTTTTACTTTATCTTTTCTACGCTTTGTGTTTTCTTGATTCTTTACTACTGTATTCCGAAAGAGGGGTTTGAAAGAAATAAATAAGGCTCAAANCAACCCTCGCTGCTTGCTCTCTCCAACGGAAGCCATATTCTCTGAAACTCTCTTGGGCTTTTTCTCAATTTTCGTCAATGATAGACGGTCTGGAACAATTTCAAGATTATACTGAAAGTGACAAGCAAATGCCTGGGCTAGATCATCCCATGTGTACCATCTTCCGTGGTCCTGCCGGGTATACCATTCCAACGCTGAACCACTCAGACTCTGACTGAAATATGCCATTAGCAACTCGTCTTTCCCGCTAGCTCCCCTCATTTTGCTACAGAACCCTCTCAGGTGTGCCACTGGATCGCCGTGCCCATCGTACAAATCAAACTTGGGCATCTTAAACCCTGCCAGCAATTGCACATCTGGAAATAGACATAGGTCTTTGTAAGCCACACTTACTTGACCTCCCAACCCCCGCATGTCTCTGAACGACTGATCTAAGCTTTTAACTTTCCTGAACATCTCCTCCTGTTCGGGATTTTTGGACGGTTTCCCAGCTTCTGCCGGGAGATCAAAATGAGGATTGTAGGAATATGGTTCTGGAGCTTTGAAGGTAGGCTCCAGGGGGTAATACTGGTTGTCATGAGTCTGAAACAGAGGCTTATCGGTGTAATGCAGCAGGTGGAGGTGCCCCAAAAACAGGAGTGATTGGTGGAGGAGGGTATGGGACTTGTTTGGGTGGCAGAGCTGGTGGTGTTTGGGAAGTGGTGCCATAGCATTGTTGGTAGGTGGGAAAGGCTGGAGATGAGTTCACAATAGGAGGCTCCTGAGGTTGAGCCAACGGTGGGATATAAGCAGGGTTGGCAGGATAAACCGGTGGTGGATGCCCCTTTGACCAGGCCTGGTACATTTCGGCCATTTGTTGCTTTAACTTATGCATCTCTTCTTTCATCGCATTAAAATCCAATTCATCCACCTCTCCTGACGGATCGACAATACTCGCCTCTAGTTCTTGGTTGGCCATGTTCAGTTTGTCCTTGGACCGAGTGTTGTAGGAGTGAGGTGCCAGAATGCCAATCAACTAACCACCTGCCTGGACTCAATACATCAACAACTTTGTTAGCAGTTAGGGCTTTAACAGATTGGTAACCGCACATTTGGGGTATGAATGCACCTAAGAAGTTAACCATTTCTATTATGCCTTTGATCGGTTGCATGCGTCATCCCGGCTTTCCTTATTTCTATTTGCAACTTCTTTTCTTTTTCTCTTTTCTCTTTTTTTACCCGCCTTTGCTTTCTTTTTGTTTTTATTCTCTCATTTCTCCCTCTTGTTTTGCCATTGCTTCCTTCTCACGATTTCTTATTTTCGCTCTTTTTCTTTTCTTTTTCTTTTCTCTCTTGTTTTTCCTCTCTTATCTTTTCCTTTTTTTTCTTCATTTTCTTTTTTTTTCTTCATTTTCTTTTTTTTTCTTCATTTGGTTACGGTCGAATCCTATGGAGATTGCCTACATATCATGACCCCGCATGAATCAGACCAAGCGTAGTTCTTGGGGACATAAATGAAAAATAAATAACAAAAATATTTTGGGATTTTCAATGGGGCAAGAAATTGTGAAATAGTATCGGAGATGCAACTGTCAGATATCGCAGGGTGCGGAGGTTCAGGATTGAATCAGTATTTCTAGTGTTGGCGGTTCGAGAAAGATGACCTTCGGAAAGGTTTAAAGTTAGTAGCGATTTGTGGACTCAAGTACTATAAAGATAGATTTTGTTAAGGCAACAACTGGGCAGCAAAAGATGAGAAATGCGTGCGGGAAGTGTCGAGGCGGTAGTTTTAAAACTTCTAAAAGGTCAGGTGTATGAAGCAAAGNCAATTATCCAAATATATTCTGTGAGCACTGAAATGGCCTCAATCGAATTAAAAAGAAAACCTAGACTAACTGACTTATTAACTATTGAACCTTAACTAAATTAACAAATTAAAACTAAACTAGTTAATGTACTAATTACAGAGAAAGATTTTAAACTAACATGCATGAAAACAAGTCTGGAAAAACTAGAAAAAATAGGGGAATCAAGAAAAGAGAAATGAGCAGAAGATAAAAGAAACAAAGAAAACGACATGAGGAAAAGATAACAAAAGAAAAAGGGAAAAATACCTAAAAATGAAACTCGGACAGTAAGGAATTGGAGAGAGCCTTCGAATCTTCGATATTTAAACCGAGTTTGACGTTAATCATGTGTTCTTATCAAGAACACATGGATAAAGTCAGATTCGGCCTAAATCTTCAACGAATCTCGGCTTTGAGGTTTTAGGGTTCAGACTTAGATTCAAGATTCGAACATTTTGGGATAAATTCTAGGGACAAGAGTTTGAGATTGGGGAAGAGGGGACCATGGGGATTCTGGGGTGTTAATTTGGAGTGAATTGGGATCGGCGCCGGCGGCGGAGAGAACAAGGGCGGCGCTAGGGTTTCCTTTCAAATCAAGATTCGAGACACTCCAAGGAGTTTCGAGGGAAGGTGATTGAAGATTTGGACAGAGGGAGTGGAGGAGAATATTTTGTGTTATTTTGGGTGGTGATTGGAGGCGGCGCCGCCGGTGATGGCGGTGGAACTTCAGGCGGCGGCTAGGGTTTCTGGGCGGGTCTCTGAGAGGGGTGTGAGAGAGTGACGAGAGATGGGGTAGGGGGGTTCGGACAGTCTTATACTCAAGACTCTTGAGTTCACAGCCGTTGGATCCGGAGACCTCGACGGTCCTGATCAGACTTGGATTAAACGGGGTCGTTTTGGGGTTTGGGCGATTAGACCGGTTCAGGGGTGATTGGGCTGTGGGCGATTTGGGCCGGATTGGGGATTAAATGATTTGGGCTTGTGGGATTTTAATCAAAGTAGCCCAAACAGAATTTCCTTCTCTTGTTTTCTTTTCTTTTCATTTTTTTATTCTAATTTCTTTTAAAAATTCTTCTATATTAAAATTAAAAGAAACCTAAATTAGTCCCTAATCAAATTATCCTCCAAATAACAATTTCCACCAATAATTAAGAACCAAACTAAAGGGAAAACTACCAAAGTTCGAAAATTAAAATTAAAAGTGCAAAAATAACTTGTTTTTTGTGATTTTCCCCATTTTTATAAAACAGATTAATTACTAATTAATTCTTATAAATGCAAAGTCGAATCCTAAATGCAAATGCGACATATTTTTATATTTTCATTACTTAAATGAAATAAACAGGCACAGACAATATGCAAACAATTAACAAAAATCCTATGAAAAATCTACAAAAATTGCAAATAATGGGAAAATTTATTTCTTGAGTTTATGGGAGCAATTCACATAGGGCAAAAATCACGTGCTCACAGCTGTCCCTCTTTGCTCGGAAACACGAAGAGTTTTCGTGCAAAGATAAAGTGAGCGGATACGAGCAATTTTTGCCCGTTTGAATACTCCGTGGGAAGCATTTTTGAAAGATTTGATCGCACCCTGCTTTTGAGGTTGCCTACATATCCTTGGATAAAAAGGAATCAGGTCAGTGTATTTCAGGAATGTTTGGTAGCTGGGACTACCATGAAGTTGTGATTTCACTGTTGCTGCTACTGCTGCTACTGCTTACTGAACCCTCTTATTACACCATGACAAAATAAAAAAAGCTATACTAAACTATGATCTATGAATTACAAAACCTATCTATCTCTTCAAACTTGATCTTGCAGCTTTTCTTGCCATGCTGACTTGTATTCTCCTAGTGAAATTCCTCTGTTGTCGACTTGAATTGTAATCCGAGATGATTTCCTTTTCTTCAGGTGGATGCCTGACTGCCAACCTGAACTACACTTTGAGATGCTTTCCTTTTCTCCAGGTGGATGCCTGATTGCTGAACTCGAATTGTACTTTGAGATGTTGCCCCTTTCTCCGGGTGGGCACCTGACCACTGAACTTGAATTGTATTCCCTTGCCAGGCGGGCTCCTGATTGCTGAACTTGAATGTATTCCCTGCTCTCCAGGCGGGCTCCTGACTGCTAAACTTGAATGTACTCCCTGCTCTCCAGGCGGGCTCCTGATTGCTGAACATTGAATGTATTCCCTGCTCTCCAGGCGGACTCCTGATTGCTAAACTTGAAATGTATTCCCTGCTCTCCAGGCGGGCTCCTGATTGCTGAACTTGAAATGTATTCCCTGCTCTCCAGGCGGGCTCCTGACTGCTGAACTTGAATGTATTCCCATGTTCTCCAGGCGGGCTCCTAATTGCTGAACTTGAAATGTATTCCCATGTTCTCCAGGCGGGCTCCTGATTCTAATAAAATAAACAAAAACAAAGAAATGTTTGCCCCAGTTTGGTAGCTAGGCATATATATGAGTGTAAACCGACTCATGTTACCAAATATCAATAAGAACTTGAAAGCTAAAACTTGAACTGTACTCTCTTGCTCTCCAGGTGGGCGCCTGATTGCTGAAACTTGAATTGTATTCCCTTGTTCTCCAGGTGGGCTCCTGATTGCTGAACTTGAAATGTATTCCCTGTTCTCCAGGTGGGCTCCTGACTGCTGACCTTGAAATGTATTCCCTGTTCTCCAGGTGGGCTCCTGACTGCTGACCTGAATGTATTCCCTGTTCTCCAGGTTGGCTCCTGACTGCTGACTTGAAATGTGCTCCCTTGTTCTCCAGGCGGGCTCCTGACTTCAATAAACCAGACAAAACAAAGAAAATTTTCTGCCCCAGTTTCAATCAAATGAAAATCTTGTCAGTTTAAAATGGTGGTTAGTTGATGGCATTC
Source organism: Nicotiana attenuata (assembly GCF_001879085.1). NCBI lineage: Eukaryota > Viridiplantae > Streptophyta > Magnoliopsida > Solanales > Solanaceae > Nicotiana > Nicotiana attenuata. The sequence goes on along the minus strand of NW_017676194.1, from coordinate 33,124 downwards.
TTGCTGAAGGTCTTTCCGCTGCCGTGCTTTGTTTTGACCTGCTTCCCCTGAACTGGCCCTGAACCGCTTGACTTTCTGACCGACTTTCAAACCCCATGACCTTTGACGACCCGAGTGTTCTATACCCATACTATTGTTTTACACCTCTGACCCATGTATCTGAACTTTTGCATCTCCTATGACATTACCAAATCATTCCACCGATGAAACTTCCGGTGATTCCTTGTATCCCACTTTACATCATGCTATCTTTGGTATCTTCTGGTCACACTGTGCTTTGCAATTTTGGAAGCTGGTAGTGAGCTTTGAAATCCTTTCTTATTTGCTTTGAACAAAACTGACGTTGAAACATCTTAGAGAAACAAACCCCAAAAGAAATGAAATGCAATGACCTTGAGAGTTAAGGATAAAGAAAATCCAAAACAGGACGACTTGCTAAAAGGAAAAAAGGAAAGAGACTTATCTGAGTGAAACAGCTGGTACCATTGATCATGACATGCATTTTGGATTAACCGGCCCAGCCCGTCCAGCCAACCAACTTTCAGTTGCCATACTTTGTTGCCCTGGAATTCCACAACCTGATTTCTTCACCCAAACCTTAACCTTGTTTATCCTGCGGTGCCCTGAAAGGTTTTCACCCACAGACCTCTCTCATTTGTTGATCTCTCAACTCACTTTTGCCTTAAGGTGCCCATGAGGGTTTTCACCAATAAGACTCTCTCATTTTTTATTTCTCTCGACTCCCGTTGCCCTATGGTGCCCGTAAGGGTTTTCACCAATAAGACTCCCTCATTTTTCATTTCTCTCAGCTCCCGTCGCCTTACGGTGCCCGTGAGGGTTTTCACCAATAAGACTCTCTCATTTTCATTATTTTCCTGCTTGGACCAGAGTGTTGCCCCTGAAATGAATCACCTCTACTTGCATGACTTGGCATCTCTCGAAGATTGATCAGAAGGTCTTTCTTTGGACCATAATGTGGGCTTTTGGATGGGGTTATAAAGAAAGTGTATCAAGGCTCAAAACAATTCAACATGGGTTTTCGGAATCAGATTTCTTACAACAACCACAACTTCTGCCCCAGTTTCTTGCTTGGGGACTTTTGGATTTTATTTTGATGGGACCGAACCGTGAGGCTGCCTACGTATCCTTAAAAGGAATCAGGTCGAACGTAGTTCATGTCATAGGAATTGCTCTGTTGTTGTGACTTTTCTTTTCTCTTTTTTTTTCTNATTGGCTTGTGTAGACCAATGAAACAGTAGCCAATCAGCAGGACTTAACCCAAGGCTTTTCAAAATCCAAACTCAGAACATTTCAATCAGAAATAGTAGGAAAAATGTTTCAGTAATCGAATAACTTCAAAAATCAAAAGAGAATCAATGAAACAGTGTTTTCTTTTGATTTTTAGCCATTTCTCTCTTCTGGAATTTCTATCTCTTAGGTCTATTTTCTTCTGCCTTCCCAGGCAAGGGACTAGGGCAACCTTCAGATCTTTTATTTTACCCCTTGGGCCCTTTTTAAACTTTAATTTTTGCCTAGATACACCTAATTAATTTTCTGATTTTCAAGTTAGTTCCCCACTTATTGACTTGTTGGCCAAGCTAAGCCACTACATTTTTGAAATTCAAATAAAAACCCCTACTAGAAGCTTCATAATCTGTTACAAGCAGATTCCCTCAACCAAATCCCTAAACTACCCCCCCCCCCCCATGCCCCTGTTATTTACCCTCTGATATTACTTTAGTTTCAGCTATCTAATCTTCAGCTTATGGGTCAAGTTAACCCAAGATTCAGCCCCAAACCCGGACTGACTTCCCTTTACTTTGGGCTTTCGATTTTAACAGGAAATCAACCCAATTCAATAACTAACAATGAACCCACCCCAAAATTCACAAACCAAACCAGTTATGAATTGCAATCAGAAACAAACAGAAATTAGTTACCTAACACTAACACGAGAATCAAACAAATGCAACTAATATGCTTTCACTTTAAATCATGCAAACAGAAATTGCTTCAATAAATGAACAATAACAAAGAAAGAAAAGATGAACGGAAGAGTGTGAAGATGGAGTAAAAACATAAACAAAACAAATAAACAAATAAATAAAAACACAAAGAAGATACCCATAACCGGCCAGAAGCAAACTCGACCAACCTTGAAGGACTTCTTATAATTCTCGACCGGAATAGCCCTTAATCGTGTGTTTTCGTGTGAAAACACACGAATAAAGCCTATTACAGTCCAAAATCTTCAATAAGCCCACTAATTTGGACTTTGGGGATTTCAGGGCTTTCTTTCAAAACCAGATTCGAGAGGATTCAGTAGGATTCGAAGGAGATAGAGTGGAGTTTGAGAATGAGGGGGAGAAGAGGGTTCAGGGGTGTTAATTTGGTGAGGATTAATGGTGGCGCCGCCGTGGAAAGGGCTGAGGAATTTGGGGCGGCTAGCTAGTGTTGCATTTGGTCTCTGGTGTGAGAGAGACGATTGAGCGAGGGGGGTCACGTTTGGACATATATATTTTAAGTGATCCCCAGTTCCGGTCCGTTGGATCTTAATGATCCAACGGTTGAGATCAAGCATGCTCAAAACGGGGTCGTTTAAGGTCGAGGGGTGCTGGATCGGTTTGGGCTGGTATTGGGGCAGGCCTGGTCGGGTAATTGTTATTTGGGCTGGGGAGGTTTGGAAAATTGGAAAGAACTTGGGCTGAGGGGTTTTAACAGCTTTGGCCCAACAATTGGGTATTGTTTTAATGAACCTTTTTTCTTTCATTTTCTATTTCCTCTTCTTTCTTTCTTTTATTATTTTTGCAGATTTTGTAAAATGAAAAAATAAAAGACCTGATTTAATTCCCAAAACTAAACTAATTATTTCCTCAAAATTGATTAAGTCCTAATTTAAAAGAAAACTTATGACAAATTCAAAAATTAAAAGTTAAAAATGCAAAATGAACTATTTTTGTTATTTTCTTCCATTTTGTAACATTAATTAACTAATTATCCTAAAAAGTAGAAAACTAGGTCCTAAACGCAAATGCACGATTTTTGTATTTTTCATTAATTAAAATGCACAGATAAAATGTAAACAATTAACGGAAAATGCCACAAAATCCACAAAATTGAAAGCCATGAAAAAAATTATTTTATTTTGAATTTATGGGAGTAATTCATACAGGGCAAAATCACGTGCTCACAGGCAAGAGTTCTAATTCATAAACACTGCAACATGTCCAACAATGCTAGGTCAGTTAGAGCCTCTAGATACCCTAGACACCCAAAATCTCCAATCTGGCAGGGCATCTTAAAGGGCTGGGAAATATGCAATAAAGCAAGCAGATGGGTAGTCCACAAAGAAAATAGGGTCAGCTTCTTAAATGATGCATGGATCCCTAATCAGCCAGCAATCAGACAGATGATTGAGGGCCCATTACTCCAAAATGACCTAAATGCTAAGGTTAGCTCAATCCACAACCTGGGAACTTGGGACACATCAGCTTTGTCCGTTGCCCTACCTCCAAGTATCATGAACTTGTTGAACTCTGTGTTTATTCCCCATATTCCAACTAAAGAAGACAACCTTATATGGAACTTGACTCCTAATGGCCATTTCTCAAATAGTTATGCTTACTCATTCTTAAGCAGGACTGTCACCAGCCTCCATTCTGGTGAGGAAAGCTCATTCAAATGGATCTGGAAGTTGCAAGCCCCCCAACAAAATCAAGTATTTTATTTGGCTTCTCACCCATAAGAGGCTCCCAACTGTGAGCACATGATTTTTTGCCCTATGTGAATTATTTCCATAATCTCAAACAAATTAATTTCCTTTCGTTATTTGCAATTGCATGAATTTTTGTGGCATTTTGTGTTAATTGTTGGCATTTTGTTTGCACATTTTTATTCATACAAATACAAAAATATTTGACCTCTGCACTTAGGGTTTTAATTCTACATTTTAGGATTAATTAAGAAAGTAATTGTTTCATAAAATAAAAAATCAAAAGATATTTGTTTAAGTTGCATTCTTAATTTTTGATCTTGATTTTGAGTGGTGTTTCTTTTAAATTTGTTTTGTGATAATCATCATATGTGTTTAATTAGTTTTAGGATTAGTTGAATTTTAGGAATTAATTTTAGTTTTAAATTCAAAAGAAATTAATTAAAAGGAAGTTGAANAAGGGGGGTCACGTTTGGACATATATATTTTAAGTGATCCCCAGTTCCGGTCCGTTGGATCTTAATGATCCAACGGTTGAGATCAAGCATGCTCAAAACGGGGCCGTTTAAGGTCGACGGGTGCTGGACCGAGTTTGAGCTGGTATTGGGGCAGGCCTGGTTGGGTAACTATTATTTGGGCTGGGGAGGTTTGGAAAATTGGAAGGAACTTGGGCTGAGAGGTTTTAACAGCTTTGGCCCAACAATTGGGTATTGTTTTAATGAACCTTTTTTCTTTTCATTTTCTATTTCCTCTTCTTTCTTTCTTTTATTATTTTTTCAGATTTTGTAAAATGAAAAAATAAAAGACCTTATTTAATTCCCAAAACTAAACTAATTATTTCCTCAAAATTGATTAAGTCCTAATTTAAAAGAAAACTTATGACAAATTCAAAAATTAAAAGTTAAAAATGCAAAATGAACTATTTTTGTTATTTTCTTCCATTTTGTAACATTAATTAACTAATTATCCTAAAAAGTAGAAAACTAGGTCCTAAACGCAAATGTACAATTTTTGTATTTTTCATTAATTAAAATGCACAGACAAAATGTAAACAATTAACGGAAAATGCCACAAAATCCACAAAATTGCAAGCCATGCAAGAAATTATTTTATTTTGAATTTACGGGAGTAATTCTTACAGGGCAAAAATCACGTGCTCACAGCTGCCCCTCTTTGCTCGGAAACACGAAGAGTTTTCGTGCAAAGATAAAGTGAGCGGATACGAGCGATTTTTTCCCCTTTGAATAATCCGTGGGAAGCATTTTTGAAAGATTTGACCGCACCCTGCTTCGGAGGTTACCTACATATCCCTGGCTAAAAAGGAATCAGGTTAGTGTAGTTCAGGAATGTTTGGTAGCTGGGACTACCATGAAGCTGTGATTTCACTGTTGCTGCTGCTGCTGCTGCTACTTACTGAACCCCCTTATTACACCATGTCACAATAAAAAGAAGCTAGACTAGACTATGATCTATGCATTACAAAAATCCTATCTATATCTTCAAACTTGCTCTTGTGGTTCTTGTTGCCTTGTTGACTTGTATTCTCCCGGTGAAATCCCTTTGTTGCCGACTTGAATTGTAATCTGAAATGTTTTTCCTTTCTTCAGGTGGGTGCCTGACTGCCAAAACTTGAACTACATTCTGAGATGCTTTCCTTTTCTCCAGGTGGATGCCTGATTGCTGAACTCGAATTGAGATGAGATGTTGCCCCTTTCTCCAGGTGGGCACCTGACTGCTGAACTTGAATTGTATTCCCTTACTCTCCAGGCGGGCTCCTGATTGTTGAACTTGAATGTATTCCCTGCTCTCCGGGCGGGCTCCTGACTGCTAAACTTGAATGTACTCCCTGCTCTCCAGGCGGGCTCCTGATTGCCAAACTTAAATGTATTCCCTGCTCTCCAGACGGGCTCCTGATTGCTAAACTTGAAATGTATTCCCTGCTCTCCAGGCGGGCTCCTGATTGCTGAACTTGAAATGTATTCCCTTGTTCTCCAGGCGGGCTCTTGACTGCTGAACTTGAATGTATTCCCATATTCTCCAGGCGGGCTCCTGATTACTGAACTTGAAATGTATTCCCATGTTCTCCAGGTGGGCGCCTGATTACTGAGCTTGAAATGTATTCCCTTGTTCTCCAGGTGGGCGCCTAATTTCAACAAAATAGACAAACAAAGAACATTTCCTGCCCCAGTTTGGTGACTGGGCACATGGGTGAGTGTTAAACTGAATTATTCTACCAACTATTATAAGAATTTTAAAGCTAAGTCCTATTATCCAGGGAGGTCCTAACAACTCCTAACAATTACGAACCTAAGTTATATCTTCTACAAGCATTACTCCCACTACATTTGTTATCTAAATGGTCTTAAACTACTTCCCATTATCCAGGAGGGTCCTGACAACTTATAGCTAAAAGGCGGTTTTAACCTAAGCTATATCTATTGCAAGTACGACTTCCACCACATCTTGTTATCTAAACAAACTTTAAAACTACATCCCATTATCCAGGAGGGTCCTCAAAACTCCTAATTGAATCCTATCTTAGACATACAAACCTTGAGACCAGCTCGTATTCCTTGGGGTACATTTATGCTAAATTATGCTATTCATGATTGTTTTGAAATTTAAACTAAATCCCATTTTCCAGGAGGGTCCTGACAACTTCTCGTCATACCTGTTTGGTGTTGCCTTTCCTTACGGAGGGTTTCTCTGAAGCAGACGAAACTTCTGCCCCTGTTTCAATCAAAGAAAAATCTTGTCAGTTTAAAATGTGTTGGTTGGTTTGTGGCCTTGAACTTTGAGGGAGATTGCTCCTTCAACTTCCCATGATGACTGACTTCCACTCGAAGACCTTGCTTGTTTATTGGCTAACCACTTTCTCCGTCACGCCTATTATAGAAAATACTTCTTCTCCGTTCAAACCCAATATCCTCTATTTGTTGCATTGCATGAACTGACATCTACCCAACCTTTGTGTCTCACATGAATCCCAAAGCATGTCCATTCCCCCCACTCCGTGTGTATGTTGTCCTTTCTTGACTTAAACCACTGGCCTTGATCTTGAGGTCTGTTGCTCCTTCACTTGTCAAGATAATTGATTTCCATTCGAAGACCCTGCTTGTTCCTTGACTAACCACTTTCTTTGTAAACCTTAACCCAGAAAATACCTCTTCTCGTTCGAACCCAATACCTTCTATCTGTTGCATTGCTCCTGAACCGATGTCTACCAACCTTTGTGTTTCACATGATCCCCAAAGCATATTAATTGTTACAAAACTCATTGTGCATGATGTTCTTTCTTGACTCAAACCACTGGCTCTGGCCTCGAGGTGTATTGCTGCATCGCTAGCCATGATAACTTCGATTTCTTCTTGGAAGATCTTGCTTGTCACTGGTTTACCACCCTTTTTGTCAATCTTATCACAGAAAATACCTTTGATTCGTTCACCCTAGCCCTCATTCTGTTGCATTGTCCATGAATTGATATATACCAAGCCTTTGTATTTCAAACGAATCCCAAAGCATGTTGATTGTTACCAGCTCAGTGCGCTTGTTGTTCATTCCGGACTTATGACACTTTGACGTGCTAAAAACAGATTCAGTTTTGTGCAATTGGAAAGCTGGTGGCAGATTTTGAAGTCATTTCTCACTTGTTATGACCAAACAGACTCAGGAAGAGGAAGTAAACAAGACAAAAGGAACATAGTGGAAGGACAATGGAAAGAGATGATTCCTAACAAGAAAACTACGAAGTAGAAACCTATCGGATGTGGATACCGACTCTAACGACCTTGACATGCACCTGCGACCTATTTTGTTAGGCAAATCTGATGTTCAGCTCCTATTATACCCCTAAACTGTGAAACTGGGCTTCGCTGCTCTGGCAACTTTCACAATCTTCGTCTGGCGATTTCCCATCTGATTCTCAATCCTTATTTGACTTGTGGTGCCCGTAGGGTTTTCACCATCAAGCCTCTCTCATTTTGGTCTTTCTCTCAACTCACCGTCGCCTTATGGTGCCCGTGAAGGTTTTCACCAATAAGACTCTCTCATTTTCATTTCTCTCAGCTTTCATCGCCTTGGGGTACCCGTGAGGGTTCTCATCAACAAGACTCTCTCATTCTTCGTTTGGACCGGAGTGTTTCCCCTGATATGATTCACCTCTACTCGCTTGACTTGGCATCTCTCGAAGACTGATCAGAAGGTCTTCCTTTTTGGACCGTAATGTGGGATTTTGGATAGGGTTAGAAAGAAAGGGTATCATAGGCTCAAAACAATTCAACATGGGTTCAGAATTACAACTTTCGGAATCAGATTTCTCACAACAACCACAACTTCTGCCCCAGTGTCTTTTTGGGGACTTTTGGATTTTTATTTCGGTGTGACTGAACCCCAAATAGAGGTTGCCTACGTATCCTTTCGGAATCAAGTCAAACGTAGTTCATGAGACTACTTTTGTTGCTGCTCCTTTTCTTTTTCTTTTCTCTTTTTGTTTTTTTTCCCTTTCTTTTCCCTTCTGTTGTTTTGTTGTTTTCCTTTTTTTTCTCTTTTTCTTTTTCTTCTCTTTTTTTTTGTCTTTTCTCTTTTTTTCTTTTCTTTCTCTTTTCATTCTTTTCTTTCTCCTTTCTCTTGTTCCTTTACTTATCCTTTGCGCTTGCGTTTCTGAACTTCGCTACTGATTCCAAAAGAGGGGTATGAAAGAAAATAAATAAGGCTCAAAGGGGTAACAAAGGATAAAGTGTTTAGATAGCAGAACAAAACGCTTTCGTCATTCCAATCTTCAAAACTTGCCAAGTATAAACAACACAATTAAACAAACTAAGGAAAACATTTGTAACATCTTGATTGTATCAGACTTGATAACCATATCCGCACATTTGCCTCCTACATCTGTTGAATACAAAGCACCATTGGACAACACTCTCACTTTCCTTACCATGAACGACCCCTGACAATTGGGCAAACTTGCCTTTGGCTTCAACCTGATGCGGCATGATGCATTTCAATAGGGTTTCTCTATGTTCTATCTACCCCAGTTTCACATGGTTCGGGCTTCAAATGATCTCAAAATGTCCAAATTTGTTCTTATTTCCCTCAAGTGTCCCTATCATCTTCAAAATTGTTTCAATGCTTCATGACTAAACTAACTTTCGAGCTCAGGCTGAGAATTATGCATGCATGTCATGTCACTAGAACCAGCAGGAAAAGAACTGTGGAAAGAAAAGAGAACTAAGCAAAAGAAAATGACTAGAAATAACAGAAAACAGGAAATTGTATTAGACAGACGGTGAAACGGTTCGAACAACAAGACAAGCAAACTAGATTGGGGTTACAACCCTGGAACAAACCTAGACAGCACTAAACGAGCTACTACGACTAAACAAACCAAGCAAAATAAAAGGATAAAAGGGTTTGAGTCACAAGAATATCCGGATTACAACCCTGAAATAACCCGGACGACAGAAATGACAACAAAATAAACCACCAAAATTCCACTCCGGCTGACCAAGAAATGGAGCGTCTTCCCAATTACCAAGCACGGCATCTTAGCCACTGAGTTTCGCATCAATACTACCAAGACCATTATCAACTTTAATCAACAAGTTCCCAAGAGGATTCGCATGCTCCCTGTCACTGTCATTGACCACAACTACCCCTTCTTGAATCATTCTTTTTATTTCCCTTTTCAAAGAGCGACAATCTTCAATGCTATGCCCCCGGACTTTAGAGTTGTACATGCATCGAACAGCAGGATCAAAGCCTTTCGCATATGGGTCTGAAAAATTGCTTTTGGCCACCCGTATCAACCCACTCAGTTCTGTTGTTCTCTGCCATTGCCTTTTGCCTTTGCGTTGTATGGAAGAGTTACTTTAAAAACCACAAAACCAACCACCTTT
>NW_017676194.1:0-20981 GCF_001879085.1 Nicotiana attenuata | reverse complement strand
ATATGACTGTGGGCAGCAAGCACGAAACCCTTTACAGCAACAGGAAACAAACAACAAATTATTGCTCAGCAAACCTTCAACTTCTATCGGCAGATTCTAACCAACTGGACAATAGTTTATGTAACAAAAGCACTCAATTCAACCAGGAGAACATTTTAGAAGTAAAAACCAGATTTCAACTATCACTGCTGAACTCAAGCACAATCTCAACTAACATAAAGTTTTCGCAGATTTAGCTTACGAATCACAATTCAAGCATGCTCAATCTCTAGTCCAACTGAATCCCCTCTATTAAACTCAACGACGACAACTATTAAAACCGATGGTAACAAGTTCAAACTAAGAGAATTTCAGCTATCAATTTACTCCAAAAACTTCTCCACAAATAGAGGCAAACTTCAACAGGACAAGCTTCAAAACTTCGCAGTCTTAGCACAAAGATAATTGGTGTTCAATGCAGGATTTATTTTCAAACATTGCCATAAGAATAACTCATAGATTGAATTGAAGTCACAAAACAATGCTCCAACAAACAAGGAATGATCCCAACAGATTTCGTCAGCATAAAAGAAGTTTGACAAGAGAACTTCAACTTGAACTCTAAAAATTTCAATAGTAGAGTCCATTGACACAACTCAATTCACACAATTTCCAACAAGTAACTTCTGAATTCTAAAACTAACCTATGTGGCTAAAAGTGGCTAGAAGTGCAAAATTTGGCTAAGACCCCGCAANTAAGGGATGAGGAGTGGAGTGTTGTTGAGATGTGGGTTGCCTACGTATCATGCCCCGAAAGACGAGAATCAGGTATGCGTAGTTCGGGCAGATTGAATACGGGCGAAAATTTTAAAAAAAAAACAATCAAAGTAACTTAGAGAAAATATATTTTTGTCTTTTTCTTGAAAAGATGAAACATGCGAAATCTTTTTGGATTTTCTTTTCCCCTTTTTTTTTGATTTTTTTGATTTTCGGAAAATGGTGAAAAAGTGCAAATTTTTTTTTTTTTGAATTTTTGAGCTCTCTTTTTTTTCTTAGCACAATATGGCAAAAGACATAATTGAATCTACTTGCTTTATTTTCACACTTCACCCTCTCTTTTTCCTTTTTTTCTTTTTTTTCATTATTTTTTCTTCATTTTTCATTTGCCCTCAGCTATCATTGGTCCGCCAAATGACCCTTTTACCCTTGAATAAATGCAACATGTAGCACATAGGATGCATCAAGATGGTCTGTTATTTTGGGTACACCTATCCTAGACGGACCCAACCCCTGTGTTGAGTCCCCTAAGTCAAATGCACATGATGCAAACAAACGTTCCTACTAGGGATCCGGCATGAGGCTTTGTTCTTCTAGGTTTTAAACCCTAGGTTTATTGGTCTAGACCTGGCTTACCCGAGCGGACAACTCGGGCCGAGGGGGAGGCAGCGTACCGGGGATATAGAAGCTCCGCCGGCTTAGCAACTTATCCAAACCTCGTTCTAAATGGGAAAAGACTCTAAACAGAAGAGAAGCTACACGAAGTGCACCCTTCTCCATGACGTAGAAGAGTCAGAGAGAGGAAGGGATTAGCAACAGTTTATATATACAATTCAATCAAATATCAAAGCGGTAAAACAATTAGCACGCAAGGCATGAAACATGTAGAAAAATCAGATAAAGCCAAATATAACAATTTAACTGAGCTCGAATTCTGAACCCTGAACCAGAGATTCTGGGTTCGGTCCCCAGCAGAGTCGCCAGAGCTGTCACACCTCCTTTTTGCTAATACACCCTGTGAAGGGTATAATAAAAGGAGTTTTTCCAATTAAAGGACAATCGAAACGGGATTCATTTTATTAAAGATTCAGAGTCGCCACTTGGGAGATTTATGGTGTCCCAAGTCACCGGTTTGAATCCCGAATCGAGGAAAAGGGTTTGACTCTGTTTAACAGTCGCGAACCAGAAATCCAAGTAAGGAATTATGTTAACCCGGGAGAAGGGGTTAGGCACTCCCGAGTTCCGTGGTTCTAGCACGGTCGCTCAACTGCTATATTTGGCTTAATTATTTGATTTTAGTACATATTATCCTATTGCAATTTTAGAATTGTTTAACCGCTTTTAATTAGTTTTTATGAAAGTGAACGTCGTTTAAGAGCGTGTTTTTGGATCACGTCACACGAAATGCACCCGGATCCTTGACACCTCTTATTCAACGTTTTTGGATTTGGATTTGGGTCGCATGAAATGCACACCCGTAGTTAAGAAGGTAAAATTATTAAAAAGCGTGCCTAAAGTGGCTAGCGTCTTGTTAACTTTGCGGGAGGCCATGAAAATTCGCTAAATGGCACGTCCCGAATTTCTAAAATATTTTTAATAACGCAATTAAAGAGGGCCATGCAATTTGTGATTTTATTTGGCACGGCGCACCTCAATTCGTTCTTAAAGGACAACCTAAAGACGAACTAGCATTATCTATAAGAATTGTCCCTAAAAAAACTTAATTTGTTAACATTATGAATTAACTAACATTATGGTATTCAAGGAAATTCGGGCCCCAAGCTCAAGTCCGAACCCGAACAAGGCGATCTCCGTTACTGAAGAAACCCTTAGCTCGAATTCGCTACTTAACTTGAGAGGCCCAGGTCTACAATGTTTCAATTATTTGATGGATTGGTTATTAATTCAGTCTTGGGCCTAATAGCACGCCTCCAATTCTTAAACTAAAAGGATTAATTCGACTACATCCGGAGGGCCACAATTGATATCGGATATAGCATACCTCAATTGATTAATTAAAAGAGCAAGACAAGTTGTCACCAATTTTTAAGCTAAATGATGGACCNAGAAAACAAAGCAGATAACCACCAAAGAGAATTTCATATAAATTGACTCAAATGCGTGTGCAGCTCTTTTTGACTTCCCTGATGAGATTAATCCAATTACCAACTTAAATGCCAATCAAATGAGCAAACCAAATAGACCTTCACAGGTATTGATCCCCACAAATCAGAATTTTTACCATAACAAGTGCTTTCAACAAATTTTAATTAATAGCACTTCAAAGAAAACAAAACAAGCAACTAATTCATGTATCTCAATCTGACGTGAAGTATATGTGCATTAGAGACCAAATGAAAACCGACAGATTCGTTAGTGATTCTGACTTCTAGGCAATTTGTACAAGAGCTAAATCAAGCAGATGACCTTTCATGACCATTTCACCAACTTCTGAAAATTTTAACGAGAAGGAGCACATATTTAATCAATCTCGACCACGAGAAAATCACTTCGGTACATGGGATACCAAGTGACTGCTCACAAATGCAACAGATGTACAGTTTCGAGAATACGGAACTTAAAACTGCATTTTAACATGAAACAGGGATGCAAATTAAAGCAAGCATCACATAGAAAACAGCAAAGGCCGACGAATCAAAAACATGATAAATTAACACTAAGTCAATCACCCGTGAATGAAGTTACAACTTAAACAACCCAATTTCCAATTTGCTCATATTCCAACATATCACCTAACAGAATCGGATGCCTAACGACAAAAACAGAATGTCAAATATGTGTCCTTAAACGTTTATTGAGACTACAATCACAGTATCCAAGAGAATAGGGCATCACCACATTTCAATCACAATAACATTGCCGACAACAGAAAGAATGAGAAAATATGAACCTGAATTAAACTTTCGATTAACCTTGTTCAGAAGCCATTACAAGCAAATCCGGCGCCGGAATTCGTGCGTCCAGAAGCAAACGAACAAAAGAGCAATAGAAATTGATTCCGAACCAGCGAACTTGAACCTCACAAGCAGTCAACGATCCTCAGCTAATCTCCATGTATTTGGAACCCAAAGTCAGAGTGGAAACTTGATTTTTATGTATTTTCGATTTAGAGTCGAATTGAAACCAAGAAGAATTGAAACTTTTTTTTTGTTTATTTTCCTTCAGATCCGTGAACGAGATAACAGAGTGAGAAGATTAGACAGAAAATGGTGAAGCAATGGTGGTTCGGCGATGCTGTTCAACCATGGCTGTCACCGGACTGCTACCAACTTAACCGGACGAAGAAAATAAAGAATCAGGTGGTTTCGGCCATGGCTGGTTGGGTTAAAGGGTGAGGAACACGAAGAATCAGGGGTGGGGGTCGTCTCTTGAGGTCTGTTGTTTTGAAAAAATTCGACGAAGAAGAAGTTCAGGGCTCTTCTCCTGATGAATGCGGCGCTCCCCCTTTTTTTTTGTCCCCTCTCTATATGTTAGGTTAAGGAGAAAGATAAAGAGGGTAGGGTTAGGGTGTGGGTGTTGAGTCGGGTTGGGTCGACCCGGTTTGGGTTGGGTTGGGGAAAAACTTGGGCTTTTAAAATGGTTTGGCCCAATTCAGTTTTCTTTTCTTTTCTTTAATTAATTAAAAATCTAAATTAAATTCCTAAATCAATTAAAATTGTAAAATTAAGCTAATAATCTAACTATAATATTTATAAAAATTAATTGGTCCTAAATCAAAGAGAAAAATTAATGATCCAAAATTTAAAAGCTAAGAATGTAAAAGTGAGCCATTTTTGTGATTTTCACTTTAATAAAGCAACTGATTAATTAATAAATCCTAAAATGTAAACACAAACTCTAAATGCAATGCATGGTATTTTTTGATTTTTAATGGAAATTAAATATCCACAAAATATGCACAAAAAATGCAAATAATTAACAAAAATCCTACAAAAATCCTATGAAATTGCAAAAATTGGGAAAAATTATTTTCTGGTATTTTATGGGAGTAATTCATATAGGACAAAAATCACGTGCTCACAATCGCCACTTTATTAACGCCTTCATGGGCTGAAAGATCGCCACCTATTGCATTTCATGGGCTGAAAGATCGCTAAATTGTCCAAGGGCGTCATTGTTCGGAGGCACCATTCGCATAGCCCGAGAACGCCATGCCATGGCCTGAGGACCCCTTTTATCTCTTGCATATCATTATTCAAAGGCATAATCGCTCGGAGGCATCATTCTCATAGCCCGAGAGCATCATTTCATAGCCTGCGAATCCTTTATTATATGTTTCATAGCCCAGGACATCATGGTCTAAGGACGCCATCCTAACCGCCCAAAGACAACATTCATGGTCCAACGGGAACTTGCATCATGTTTGAATTTATGCACAATATATGCGCGTATTGCTTATCTGCAGGTAAACCGGCTAGCAACGGCCGTCTCAGCAGGAGCGATCCCGCTCCTGTTCCCGCAGCCCTATTTAATCTTAGCCATCCATCCCAACCTAAATATCACGTCCGTTCTTGAAAGATCTCCATCGGCATATCCCGCCGACGGATCCTGAACTACATATGGCCTGATTCCTGTAAGACCAAGGATATGTAGGCAGCTCAGGAACCAAAGCACGGTCAATCTCTTCAAAACCACTTTACTCGGTCAAAATTGGCCATCATGTCTTTACCCGACAACTCTTTCATCCTTTCCGGGTAAAGAGGGGTAGCTGTTGATACCCAATTTTTTCCCGTATATTTTATATATGCAAAATACGTTCAAAATAGCATATGTATGCATATATAAGTATGCCCAAGTGTTTTTAGTATTTTTCCTAATTTTTTAAAGGATTTTTAAATCAATTTATTGCCCATTTTAGCAGTACAAAAACCAATAATTATTCCCAAAATTATCATTTTTGGTGAATAACTTATTTTTATTCTCATATTTATACCAAAATGTAGCTAGGATAATTTTTATACATTTTTAAAAATTTATTTGGTATTTTAAAAGCCAAATTGCATATAATTGCAATTTTAGCCTATTTTCAGAATTAACAGCATTCTATAATTATGAAATTGGTTCCAATATTTTTAAATTAATATTTGTATATTATTAACTGATCCAGTACTTTTAATTTATTTTCGAAATCATTTTTTACTATTTTTTTAAATTAAAAGGGAAAAACTGGCTATTCAAAATATGGCCCCATTTCGTTTCAATTATGGCCCAAATTGATCCCCCTAATTGACCCAATTTCAAACCCTTAACAGACCAACCCAATTTCAATCCAACCCGCCTCCGACCCAACCAATTTAACCCGCCTGGCCCTCTCTTCTAATCCAGGCCGTTGATCATTTTGATCAACGGCCACGATTATTCCTTGCCTTTTTAATCCCAAAAGACTACCCTAATCCCCCTCATTCTCTTCTATCAGCCGCCTCTGAAATCCTTCTCCTCTCAAACTCTCTCGAACTCTCTCAAAACCCTAGCCTCTCTCATCATCTTCAACCTCAATCTCACCGGAATCCATGGACTCTCAGGCCATGGATAGCTTAGACTAATTTCCCTCTGCTCTTAGACACTTGGTATCGAAGGTTCGAGGTCTGACCTCGAAGGTTTTCATTCAGATCTTCGCCGATTCAAGGTTCTATGGCCATCTCCGGCCCAGCTCCGCACACTATGGTGTTTTGAGCCTGGTTCTGACTTATCCGACTCAGATCGGACCTTTTCCGAGCCTTTCTCGTTTTAGGGTTCCTCTGAAACCCTAGCTATTCGAGGTTTTCTCTGATTTTTTTCTTAGATCTGTTACAAATCTGTGCTCTACTTGAGTTTTTAAACGTTTTCCCCTATTTTTCTTTCAAAAATTACTTCTTTCCGATTTAGGGTTTTCTGAAAAGCTTAAAATATTTCTCTGACTTTTCTTTTTCTTTGTGTGTATTTGTCTATACTATATTCTTATGTTTTCTTTTCTACCACGCATGTTCTTCTACTGTGTTCTTATGTTTTCCTTTATTATGCATGTCCTTCTGTGCTTTGTTTTTCTACTGTGATACCTATATGTTCTTTTGCTATACTTTTCCGGTATTTTTGTGTTCTTATACTGTATGTATTTCCTACTGAGTTCTTAAGTTTGTTTGCCTTCTACTGAACTTTGCTTGAGTTCTTCTAAAAGACCTCTTTAAACATATTTCCACTATTGTGTTCTTAAGTGTTATTGTTTTCTCTTCTACTGAACCCTGTTTAAGTCCCTTCTAAACGGTTATTCTTAAACATGTTTCTTCTACTACTATGTTGTTCTCTCACTAATGCTTCGAGTTAGTTTCTTCACTCTGTTTGCTGTGAATTTTCTGTTGTATTTGCTTGTCTTCTCATGAGATTCTGAAAAGAAATCTGTGAGCCTGTTGCCTCCTCATCTCTGTATTTGACTCGAGTCAGAAACCCTAGAATTTGGGGGGTTTCCTCCGAGTTTGGTCATATGATCAGACTAGGGTTCTGTTTGAGAACGCTGGACTATTTCAGACTTATTTCTGAGTCTATGAACTAAGTTTGAACTTCTTTGTTTATGATTCTGAACTTTTAAATTCTTCTATGCTAGACTCTTCTACTGATTAGCATGATAGTTCTTCGTGCTTAAACGTGGCTGTATGTTTTTATATGTGTGATGAATTCTTTCTTCCGAAAAGGTTTTCCAACTTATGATTGATTCAGAATCCTTTTTTTAGGTTTGATTGATTGCTACTGATTTTCCTTAAGTCAAAATCTTTCCCATCTTTCTGACCGGGTTCATTCATACAAAATCTTCAATTTTTTTGATTTACTAGCTGTTAATTGATTCCCTTGCCTTATTTGCAGAAACTGTGTACTATCAAGACTTTTTCCTTAAATATACCTCTATGTATTTACCCCTCTTGTACTGCTTTGAAAAGGTGTTTGATTAATCTTTTTTCTTAATTATTTTTACCCGTTTGAAATCAGAATCCTTTAATTAAAGGGAAACCTTGTGAAATTGATTTTCAAACTATTTTCTTACCTATTTCTGCTTGTTTTCTACACTATAAAAGGGCATGACCCTTCTGCACTTTCAAGACAACACATTACATGATTAGCACACATTACACACTTCAGACACTTATAATCTCACAGTTCTCTTCTAAACTCATAGCATTCTGACTACTTGTTTGCACATTGGCTTTACAAGACTGCTGCTTTCTTTTGCTTGTTTCCTTGAGACTGGTATGTTCTAGTTTTCGTTTAAGCATCATCCCAATGTGTTTACATACAGCTTTTACATCCATGTCTATTTACTGTTTATGTGAAGTTTAAAAGTCAATTAGAATGTTAATTTCCTTTCATCTGTTTCTGCTGTGAATCCCTGTACCCCTGTTCCCCTCTATGTGCTTTGAGTTGTAGTTCAGAACATGGCAATATGCAAGTTATTGCCCATGTTTGGACTTGATCCCTTTGGGGATCCTAACTCCCAAAACAATGTGTTCTAACAGGCTGGTGGGGTATGCCAGCACTTCCTATTGCTAGGTATGCCCACTAGCCTGTCTTTGCCACTTCCCCTTTTCCCATTTTCAGAATTTCTTCTATGCACTTACACTCATTCTTAGTTTCTAAGTTCTGCCCCCCTCCTGTGAGCCATGCCTTGGGACCTTGAGTTCCCTCTGAACTTGGACACTTGAGGGCTGGCCATTCCACACTGCACTATGTCTCAATCTTGCAATGTATTTGGGTGTGAGCACTGCCGGAGTCCATGAGGCTCTTAGGGAACTCTAACACACCCCAAATGAGAAAGGCTTTGGATCTTGGTCTTTGGAGTTGGTTTTCATCATGCTTCAGGCAGGAAACCTGAATCAGGCTCTCCTTGGTTGTAATTTTATTTTTTATGATGTAATTTCGTTATTTTATTTTGGTCTTTAACAATTTTGTAATAAACTTCTGGGGTGATTAGTGAAAAAGGGAAGGGTAACCATTCATGCAAAGGGGTAGATATCATGTTCATGGGGAATATTTACACTCGTGTATCCTGTTTTCAGCTTTCACTTCTGCATCTCACATAGAGACCATGTCTATAGGTTTCTGCACTTCTGCATTTCTATAGAGACCATGTCTATAGGTTTCTGCACTTCTGCATTATATAGAGGCCATGTCTATAAGTCATTTCTGAGATGCTGCGTATCATATAGATAATATGCCTATAGGACTTCCTGAATTTTGCATCTGCATCTGTCACTAGGCAAACCTGTTTATAGGTTTAAATAACTAACAGCATTTTAGATACCATGCCAATAGGACTTCTGCACTCTTGTTTCGAAAAAAAATGTTTTAAATCAGTAACGCCTAGAAAGCATGCCTATAAGAACCATCAACTAAATCTGAACTGTCCATTCGCTTATGAATCCAAAATCAGTAGCAACAATAACGATTACAGAATTTATATTCCTGTAATTAACAATTTCTTTCCCTTAAAATTAGTATACTTCTTTTCTGAAACTAATAGATATCATGCCTATATGTTTTCGTTTAACACTTAGGCAATCCATAGGGTAACTTGTAAATTAAATCAGATTCTATTAACTACAACCAGCAGGCAGGCCTGATTCGGGCTTCTTATCTGAAATATGTAATAGATCAGTTTGCCACAACTCTTAAGTTTAATCAGACCTTAATCAGTACGTGTAAGACATGCTAAACTATATGTTTCTTTTTGTTTTTAAGGAGGTTTGTCTGAGCCTTTCTATCTGTTATGTGCTTCTCCCCATATTTGTTACATATGTGTTTTGATTGTCGCCTTAGAATTTTATCCTTTGAAACTATAAAACCTTACACCCCTTCCCTTTAGGATTAGTAGTCCCAAATACCTCCGGGGCTGATAGGATTGGGGCGGGTAATAGCATGCAATAAGAAAACGAGACTATTCCGCGCTTTAATACCTTAACGGGGTGGGAAAGGGTAGATATGGATATGATGACCACGCGATAACACCACGTGTATAAACGGTTACCGGGTGTTGCGTGGGGTGATACATATTATTTATAAACCTTGGACCCCCCCCCCCCCTTTACTTGTTTATTTTATTCAGAATTTCAAAACTGCTTTTTTTCAAACTTCAGCTTCTTTAACTTCTTTTAATTACTTACCACAATTATGTGAAAATCTCCCTCTTTTACTTGTTTATTCAGAATTTTAAAACTGCTTCTTCTCAAATTTCAGTTTCTTTGACTTTGTTTAACTGCCATTACTTGCAACAATTATGTGAAAACCCCTCCCCCCCTCATATTTGTAACTCCTATTTGTCTATTTGTCGTTTGCACTTAAAGTCACAATTATAGTATGACCAGGAACCACACTAGTGGATCTCGAGGGGTGCCTAACACCTTCCCCTCGGGATAATTTCAAGCCCTTACCCAATCTCTGGTTTTCTAAATCAAAGTTCTTCTTAGTGTCCTAATGCACTTAATCATTAGGTGGCGACTCTTCAATTCAAAGCCAATTCCCAAAAGAAAACGAGTTGTCCTCCCAAATGTCATAAACCCGATTTCGCGAGAAAAAAGGGGGCATCGATAGAAGTTGCCTAGGGATTCATTTAAAAATTATTAGAATCAGAAACATTGAACAGCGGAGAAAGAGCTTCAAGGGGATGCGGTTTTGAGAATGCCCCAAGGCTTGCCTATATGCAGCATGATGTGTCGACATTAATGCAGGAATAAGCAGGTTTTAGAAATAGACTCCTTTAATACCTATTAGCATGGTGTCTAATGAGATTAATGCAATTTGGAAAGAACTTGTTTCGGAAAAATGTTAACGCTTAATAAGACCAGGCTTTTTTTTTTAAGAAAATGAACTAGGCGTGATGAAGTTGATTTATTAGGCCAAATTAAATTACCAGACAGAATTGCGAGTATAGATCCCTATAGGCATGACATCTAGGCGTATTACTGATTTTAGCAACATACAGAAACGCTTATTAAAACTGGATTGGGGTTGAGTCCTATAGGCATGACATCTACTGATTCAAGACATGATTGTTTGGAACATATAAACATGGTTTCTAACATGATAGAATGCAAAACCTTATGAACATGATTTCTATCTGATGCAAACGAAATTAGAAGTGAGATCCTATAGACATGATTTCTATTAGGCAAAGCAATCAGATTTCAAAAAGTAAATCCCAATGAGCATGTTTTCTATTGCGCAAAGTAGGCAGATTAAAAAGTAAGATCCTAAGAGCAGTATTTCTACCCATATTACCCCATAAAGTATCATCTACCCACCCCTTTTACTAAATACCCCAAATATCTATTTATAAATTATTACATGCCAATGAATGAATTATATAAGTAAAAATAGAAAATCAAGAAGCTATTTTATAGGGAGCCTACAATCAGGCCCAAGTTTCCCAAAGCCTCCAATGGTCTCATAAACCTCAATTCCATAGACAAATCAGAGTCTAGGTGCATCAAAGTTCCCCAAGGGCCTCAAGAACCCCGGGCAATGCTTACACCTAGACTTAGCAACCAAGAATTGAACCAGTGCAGTGTGGAAAGTCCAGCCTCAGTATGCCAGAGTTCATAGGGCTCTCAAGAGGATCCCAAGGCAGTACACATACTGGAGGGGGCAGAACTTATTGACTAAGAGTAAAGTGGAAGTGCGGTGCACGAGTTGGAAAAAAGGTTATTAAAGACTATATTGGGAAGTCTGTTTTTGAAGCAATTAGTAAAGCAACAAAGATTGTTTGAAAAGAGGTTGGAGTAATAAACAAGCTTAAACACCTTAAGAAAAGATCACACAGCTAGTTTGCAGAATTCAGTATTCATACAGGGGTCAGGGGTTGGGGATACATAGACATTTGGCTGCACAACCCAGCAAAGATCTTAAGATTGGCTTGGACATGCTCAGAGATAGTTGACTCTGGCATAATCACACACCAGTCAGGATAAATACAAACACATAGAAGGGGTGATAAGGATTTGGGAATTCATAGGATGGTAAGCATACAGGAAATAAAAGACAATTGACAAGCATGCTTTGAAACCCACATAAGGGGATACATTAATCCAGCAGGAAGGGGAGACATAACAACATGCTGATAAGGAAACTTAACTACAAGTTCCACAACAGAACCACAAGTAGAAGCAAACTAGGAATAAAAGAAACTGAAACAGTAAGAGAAGCATATTGTTGTTGGAACTTTAAATCAAAACTAGGACATACCAGTGAAGGTAGAAGTAAGCAGAATGAAAGGACCAAGAGTACAGATGATTAGCCTTGGCTTTCAGCCGGTTAACAATAGCAAGTGGCACAAGGGAGAAGGAGAGCAGAAGTTTTTAGTAAGAGAGGTAGTTTTTGAAAACCAGTGTTCGTGTGTGTGTTAGTGAAAGACTAGAGTATTTATAGTTGAAAATAGGTAGTAAAATAAGGTAAGAATCATAGCAGCATGGTAATTAAGGAACTCAAAATCAATCAATTAGAAAATCAAGGAAGTACTCCCTTAAGTTAAGGGAATCAAATCAAACGGGAAGATTCAGTATCATATAAGGCAAGAAGAAAAATCAGTGCATGACTAAATAAGGAAGGGGTCAAGATTCAGTAAGCATAGAGTAGTCAATTAGGACTAAGTTCAGAAAACTCCAATTAAGGAATGATTCAGTAAAAATAAAGTCTACAGCAAATAAGGTAATGGAATCAGTCAATTTAAACAAACGAGTAGAATTTTAGGGTTTTAAAAGAAAACCTTTCAATCAAGCCATCAACTAAGGGAATCAGATTCAATTGAGAGGAAGTCATGATTCTGTACTTCAACATATAAATAGAGAAGATCAAATAGACGTAGCAAACAGGCAAGGCCAGCAATATCGACAGAAAGAGGCAAGAGATGAACACTCAAGATAAATATAATCACATAGAGGTGATATAGGTAGTTTAAGGACTCAGTAAAACCCATTCGAAGCATGGTAACCACATAAGCATTAACAAAAATCAAATAGTTAGGCTAATACACAGAACCAAGCCAAAGAAGACCTTAAAAACTAGGGCTTTTTAACATAGGTGAGTTAAAGAGCAGTAAGAACATAGAATCAGTCGAGATAAGAAAGGAAAGAGGTTTAAACATAAAGAAAAATCAGTTTAAACAAGTGTAGAAGAAACTCCGAGAAACCTTAAATTTAAAGAGAGTAAAACGGCTTAAAGTTGATGATTTTTAAAGAGAGGTTTGAGAACAGTGTAAAACATAGAAAGAAACAGACTTAAATCATTAAAAATAGCACAGATCTAAGATATTCAAACAAAGTTAGGGTTTCAAAGGAAACCCAGATAGAAACGGAAGAACCTGCTATAAACTTCAAAGATCGTAACAAGTATGGTGTGATTTTGCCCAAAGTCACACCAGAGAAGCCTCGAACAACAGAAAATGAAACCCTAAGTCCAAATCGACATGGCCTAGGACCCTTGAGGGCCTTAGAGATGATGAGCAAGGCGATGAGAGACCCATTGGAGGCTTGGGGTTGAAAGGAGGTCGCCGGAGATGACCGGAGAAGGAGGCNACATGGGCCTAGGGACCCTTGAGGGGCCTTAGAGATGATGAGCAAGGCGATGAGAGACCCATTGGAGGCTTGGGGTTGAAATGAGGTCGCGGGAGATGACCGGAGAAGGAGGCGTTTGACAGAGTCTAGAGTTAGGTTGAGAGAGAAGACTGGAGATGAGAGAGTTTGAGGGCGGTGGAATTAGAAGAGTGATTAGAGTTAGGGGGTCTTTAGGATTAAAAAAGGAAGGGGGTTGTTTGGACCGTTGATCTGGGAGATCAACGGTCAGGATTCAACCGGGTAGGTGGGTTTCGGGTTTGGGTAAGGGTTAATAGGGTGTTGGGTCGGGTTATTTAATTAGAAGGTTGGGCCGGGAATTGGTCCGATTTTGGCTACAATTGAAAGCCAAATTTGGCTATAATTTAAATAGCTAGTTTTTTCCCTATTTTTAATTTTAATAAATAATAAGTAATTGTTGGAAAATAATTTAAGGTGCAAAAATAATTTAAAATACATAATTAACATTTAAAAATATAGGGACCAATTTTGTGCAATAAAATATAATTATACATAAAAAGGGCTAACATTGCAATTTTATGCAATTTAGCTTAAAAATACTAAATGTAACTATAAAAATGCATAAAAAATAAATTAGCCATATTTTGACATAAGTATAGAAATTAAATGAGTAAATCATCATAACAATAATTTGGAAAATATTTATTGGGGTTTTATGGATAAAAAGGGGGAAAATAAATCAATTTAAACCCTTAAAAATAATAAAAACCTTGTGAATGCTTATATATGCATATATATGCTATTTTGAAGGTATTTACGTATATTAAAAATATATAGGAAAAAATTGGGTATCAACAGCTGCCCCTTTTTACCCGGGAAGGATGAAAGAGTTTTCGGGTAAAGAAATGATGGCCAATTTTGACAGGATGGGATGCTTTGACAGACAGAGGCCGAGCTTCGATTTCCGAGTTGCCTACATATCCCTGGTTTTACAGGAATCAGGCCATGTGTAGTTCTGGATTCATCTGCGGAGTATGCCGATGAAATTATTGTAAGAACGGACACGAGATGTGGAAGCAGCTACGATGAGCGGTTAAGGCTCGGGACGGTTGGAGGAGCTGGAGCGGGATTGCTCCTGCTAGGATGGCGGTTGTTTGCTGGCTACCTGCAGACAAAAGATGCTACAAACGTATTTGCAAAAATTTAAATATGATGCAGATTCCCTTTGGACAATGAAGGTTGTCTTCGGGCGGATAAGGATGACATCCTTGGACCATGACGCCCTGGGCCATGAATTGTTTAATGAGGGATTCGCTGGCCATGAAATGATGTTCTCGGTCCATGAAAATGGTGCCTCTAAACCATGACGTCTTTGAATAATGATATGCAAATTTGGGGGATCCTCAGGCCATGGCATGGTGTCTTCCGGCTATGAGGATGGTGCCTTTAGACTATGACGCCTTTGGACATATTGGCGATGTTTCAGCCTATGATATGCAATAATATAAGGTAACGAGACAAGGTTTAATCTTGCGAAGTAAAGGGCAGAGCTTAACCCGATTGAAAAACAGGTAGATAATAATAGAAAAGAGAGCAATATTGATGCAAAGAGGGACAATGCTTAGTCCCGTGCAAGTGGGGAGGCAGGGGTTAGCCTTATGCAAAAATGGAGGCCGAGCTTAGCCTCATGCAAACATGGATTCAGAGTTTAGACTCATGCAGGTATGGAGGCAAGGATCAGCCTCATGCAAATATGGAGTCAAGGATTAGACTCATGCAAGGAGAAGGCAGTGCTTAGCCTTATGCACAATGGAGGTAGAGCTTAACCTCATGCAAGCTTGGGGACAGGGCTTAGTCCCATGCAAATGGAAGGCAGAGCTTAGCCTTATGCAAAATGGAGTTAGGGCTTAGACTCATACAAGTATGTAGTCAAGGATTAGACTCGTGCAAATATGGAGTCATAGATTAGACTCATGCAAATATGGAGTCAGAGATTAGACTCATGCAAATATGGAGTCAGAGATTAGACTCATGCAAATATGGAGTCAGGGATTAGACTTATGCAAATATGGAGTCAGAGATTAGACTCATGCAAATATGGAGTCAGAGATTAGACTCATGCAAATGTGGAGTCAGGGCTTAGACTCATGCAAATATGGAGTTAGAGATTAGACTCATGCAAAAAGAGAATAGCAGATAAGGATAGAGTATGTCTTAGCTAGGATATATTCAATGTTTGATGGCCGGATGGATGGTGAATCTGCTTTGTGTAAACATGCTTCGTGAATGCCACCGTTACGTCAAATGTGCCTGCGCTCAAAGAAAAATCATAAGTTTTATGAGGGGAGCTTGGTTCTTGCTTCGCCTGTCGGCCTTACTCTGCTCTACTCTGGAAGCCCCTCTTCGAGTTCCCCTAGGTAGCGTCTGACCGTTATGAAAAAGTAGAATTTTTGGAAAAAATATGCATTCATTGATAAAATAGAATCGTTTTGGAAGCGTATTGATATATTAAGTAATTTTTAATGAACTAGTGACTGTGACACATTTCAAGGGCATTTGAGCTTTCTTATGTTGGAATTTTTAGGGTCCTCCTCAAAATTCTGCCCCAGTTTGGTAGATGATATTAACTGTTTGCGGATGGCTGACCCTGCTGAATCTTCTTCGGAATTTTGAGAATCCTTCTCAAAATTCTGCCCCAGTTCTAGACTGACTGCTGACTTCCTGGCATGTGATGGTGCTGGCTGGACTTGCTTCGGAATTTTGAGGACCCTCCTCAGAATTCTGCCCCAGTTTCTGATTTTTGGGGAAATGAAAATTTTATTATGATATGACCGAACCCATAAGGCTGCCTACGTATCCCCTCTTAAATGGGAATCAGGTCAAGCGTAGTTCAATTACATCAGAAAAGAAATGTGAAATAATCTAGGCATAGTATCTTTTGACTGCGTTTGAATTGATTGGTTTTGGCTAGATTTCTCCGTCCATTTTTGCAAGTATGAGTGCTTCTCCTGTCAGAACCCTGTGAAACATGTACGGACCTTGCCAGTTGGGAGAGAATTCCCCTTTGGCTTCATCTTGATGTGGGAAGATTTTCTTCAATACCAACTGTCCTGGTGCGAACTGTCTCGGTTTGACTCTTTTGTTGAAAGCTTTGGACATTCTGTTCTGATAAAGTTGGTTGTGACATACTGTGTTCATTCTCTTTCCATCGATAAGGGCCAATTGTTCATAGCGGCTCCTTGCCCATTCCGCATTGCTGAATTCAGCTTCCTGTATAACTCTTAAAGAAGGAAGCTCTACCTCGGCTGGTATGACAGCCTCGGTACCATAACCAGCATGTAGGGGGTTGCCCCAGTTGACGTGCGAACTGCGGTACCCTAACATAGTAAAGGGTAACTTCTCATGCCATTGCTTGTGATTCTCTACCATTTTCTTAGTATCTTCTTAATGTTTTTGTTGGCGGCTTCTACGGCTCCATTCATCTGCTGTCTGTAGGCGGTGGAATTCTTGTTCTTGATTTTGAAAGTTTCACATATAGCTTTCATCAGATCACTGTTGAGGTTGGCATCATTGTCAGTAATAATGGACTCAGGGACTCCGAACCGGCAGACAATACGATCCTTGACAAAATCTGCGACGACTTTCTTGGTTACAGTTTTGTAAGATGCAGCTTCTACCCATTTTGTGAAGTAATCAATGGCTACCAGAATAAACCGGTGTCCGTTCGAAGCAGTGGGCTCAATCGGACCGATAACATCCATTCCCCAGGCGGCGAATGGCCAAGGTGAGCTTGTTGCATTGAGCTCGTTTGGCGGCATCTTTATCATGTCAGCATGCACTTAATCCGTTTCCATGGTCATCCAAAAGTAACCTGCCCTGAGTATTTTCTTGGCTAGAACGAAACCCTTCATGTGCGGGCCACATGTCCCAGCATGTACATCCTCTAGTAGCTTAGAAGCTTCCTTTGCGTCGACACACCTCAACAAACCCAAATCCGGAGTTCTTCTGTACAAGTTCCCTCCGTTGTGGAAGAAATGATTTGACAATCTCCGGAGCGTGCGTTTCTGAATGTGATTTGCATGCTACGGGTATTCTCCTTTTGATAAGTATTCCTTGATGTCATGGAACCAAGGCCTTCCATTTGCTTCTTCCTCGACATGAGCGCAATATGCTGGCTGACTATGGATCCTCACCGGAATGGGATCAATATAGTTCTTATCTGGATGTTGTATCATGGATGACAAAGTGGCTAATGCGTCGGCGAACTCATTCTGAATTCTGGGCACATGTCGGAATTCTATCTTCGTGAACCTCCTTTTCAATTCCTGCACATTGTGCAGATATGGCAATATCTTGGAATTCTTGGTAGCCCATTCTCCTTATACCTGGTGCACAAGCATATCTGAATCACCGATTGCCAGCAGCTCTTGAATATTCATGTCGACTGCCATGTTGAGCCCTAGTATGCAGGCTTCATATTCTGCCATGTTGTTAGTGCAGGGAAATCTGAGTTTAGCAGATACGGGATAATGTTGACCTGTTTCTGATACCAGAACTGCTCCAAGGCCTACTCCTTTGAAATTTGCGGCTCCATCAAAGAACATCCTCCAACCGTCATATGATTCGGTAATGTCTTCTCCTACGAATGATACTTCCTCATCAGGAAAATACATTTTCAAGGGTTCGTATCCTCCTCCCACCGAATTTTCAGCAAGGTGATCTGCCAATGCCTGTCTCTTGACTGCCTTTTGAGTTACATAGACGATGTCGAACTCACTCAGTAGTATCTGCCATTTAGCCAACTTCCCTGTAGGCATGGGCTTCTGAAATATGTACTTTAGAGGATCCATCCTGGATATGAGGTACGTAGTGTAGGCACAGAAATAATGCCTCAACTTCTGGGCTGTCTAGGTCAAAGCACAACAAGTGCGTTCAAGAAGAGAATACCGTGCTTCATAAGGTGTGAATTTCTTACTCAGGTAATATATGGCTTGCTCCTTTCTTCCTGTCTCATCATGTTGTCCTAAAACACATCCAAAGGCTCCATCTAATACGGATAGATAAAGTAGCAAAGATCGTCCTGGTTCAGGCGGGACCAGAACTGGTGGTGTGGATAGGTATTCCTTGATCTTGTCAAAAGCTTTCTGACAATCCTCAGTCCAACTTGTCTCGGCATCCTTTCTCAGCATCTTGAATATGGGTTCACATATTACGGTGGACTGTGCTATGAATCGACTGATGTAGTTGAGTCGTCCCAAGAAGCTCATCACGTCCTTTTTGCTTTTGGGTGGTGGTAACTCCTGAATAGCTTTAACTTTAGTCAGATCTAGCTCGATCCCTCGGCGTCTGACAATGAATCCCAATAACTTTCCTGCAGGAACCCCGAATGCACACTTTGCGGGGTTCAACTTTAAATTGTACCTCCTGAGCGTGTCGAAGAATTTCCTCAAGTCTGCTATGTGATCTGCGGCCCTCTTGGATTTGATAATGACGTCGTCCATATATACCTCTATTTCTCTGCGTATCATATCATGGAAAATGGTTGTCATGGCTCTCATGTAAGTAGCCCCAGCATTCTTCAGACCGAATGGCATCATCTTGTAACAGTATACACCCCAAGGCATAATAAAAGTTATCTTCTCGGCATCTTCTTCATCCATCCAAATCTGGTGATAACCCGCGAAGCAATCTACAAAGGATTGCAGTTCATGCTTGGCGCAGTTATCGATCAGGATATGTATATTTGGCAGCGGGAAGTCATCTTTGGGACTTGCTCTGTTTAAATCCCGATAATCAACACATACTCGGACCTTTCCGTCTTTCTTCAGAACTGGCACAATATTAGCTAACCAGGTTGGGTACTCATCCACCCTAAGAACCTTGGCTTTGATCTGCTTGGTAACTTGCTCCTTGATTTTCAGACTCATGTCTGGTTTGAATTTTCTGAGTTTCTGCTTGACTGGCGGACACATGGGGTTGGTAGGCAACTTGTGAGCTACTATAGACGTGCTAAAACCGGTTATATCGTCATACGACCATGCAAAAATGTCCTCATATTCCTTTAGAAAATGGATGTATTCTTCCTTCTCTGTTGGCGACAAGTGAATGCTGACGCGGGTCTCTTCGACGATCTTAGTGTCTCCCAAATTTACCGCTTCTGTTTCGTCCAGGTTGGAATTAGGCTTGTTCTCAAAATTCTCAACATCCCTGACAATTTCCTCGGGTATCTCATCTTCTTCCTCTGAGTCACTATTCTCATACTGTGTTGCCTCATTACATGTCACAGTCACGGGTTCATCAGGAAAAGTAATAATAACACTGTAGAAGGGGAAAGTATAAAAAATAGTAATGAAGAATAGATACGTTTAATTAAAACTGAGAAAATCGTTCAAACAAAAGCTTGGCTCGGTGGATCGAGCATTTATTTAAAACGAAGAAATCTTAAAACAAAATTACTGGAAATTTTAAATGCCTAGAACGACTATAAATTCTGCCAAGCTACCCAGGGACTCGGCGGGCTCGGGATGGTATGGCGTTCCAGTTTCTAAGAATAGCTCCCTTTGCTACAGTCTGAATGGTGAGGCCCTCTTCCTCCTCCTCCTCAATTATGGCACTGCAGTCCATATCCTCATCTTCCAAGAATAGATCCTTCAGCCCAGCTAGTGCTTTTTCTTCAGCAGTTCCCCATATTGTGTCTGCCTGATGGAAAGCTTGTTCTAAACGGGGTACCGGTTTCTCAAGAGGGTAATATGGTTCTCGCCACGGAGGCGACCAATTCCTGTATTCTTGCCATGTGTACTGGCATCCGAGCCCAAAGGTACCATGATTCTTCAGCTGTATTGGTTTGGTGATGCCTTGGAGGTTCTTTCCCAATCCTTTGCCGGGTTCATATCCAGACCATGCTAATATGCTTTCTATCTTGTTACTCCACCACTTGTCTTTTTCGACAGCATTGACCCGTTCGGTGTGATGATAGGTTTCCCCTCCTAGCCTTCTTCTATGTCCAATGGCCGGAATGGTTTGACTGGTCTAGATGGGGTTACTCCCGTCTCCATGAATTATTACCTCCTGACGGTTCCAATCGAATTTTACGGCTTGATGTAGTGTAGTGGGCACAGCTCCAGCAGTGTGGATCCACGGGCGGCCCAACAAAAGATTATATGAGGCCGGTATGTCAAGCACTTGGAACTCAACGTTGAACCAAGTTGGTCCCATCTGCAGACAAAGGTTGATCTCCCCGATCGTGGCCCTCTAGGACCCATCAAAAGCCTTCACATTCATGCTTCCGATCCGTATTTCATGGAAACCTTTATCCAACCTTTTCAGGGTTTCCAGTGGACAAATATTCAGACTAGAACCTCCATCAACCAGGACCCTGGCGACGAACTTGTCTTCAAATTGTACCATGATATGCAATGCTTGATTGTGATTCCGTCCCTCGGGTGGCAGCTCATCCTCGTGGAAGATGATCTTCTGGCTTTCTAGTACTTGTCCAACCATGTTGGCCATTTCTCCGCCGGTGATATTACTGGGTACGTAGGCCTCACTCAACACTTTTATTAAGGCGCTCTTGTGTGACTCAGAGTTCTGCAATAGTGACAGGATAGATATCTGAGCAGGGACTTTGTTCAGGTGATCAACAACAGAGTACTCTTTCGCTTGTACTTTTCTCCACAG
>NW_017676193.1:47091-50046 GCF_001879085.1 Nicotiana attenuata | reverse complement strand
TTGTGCACATAGCACTTGCAACCAAATGCCCTAAGATGGGATATGTTTGGTTTTCTCCCTTTAAGTAACTCATAGGGAGTCTTCTCTACCAGAGGTCTGGTCATGCATCTATTGATTATGTAACATGCAGTGTTTACAGCCTCTGCCCAAAAGCTGTGAGGCAATTTACTAGAAAGCGGCATGGTTCTAGCCATGTCCTCAAGAGTTCTATTCTTCCTTTCAACTACTCCATTTTGTTGAGGTGTCCTAGGGGCATAGAAATTATGATCTATACCACTTTCATCACAGAATTCAGCAAACTTGAAATTTTCAAATTCAGGTCCATGATCAGACCTAATGGATTCAAGTTGATTTCCTAATTGTTTCTGAGTTTTTCTAACAAATGCAGTGAACATGTCAAATGCTTCATCTTTGGAGGTTAGAAATAGAACCCAGGTAAATCTAGAATAATCATCAACAAGGACCATTACATATTTCTTTCCACCTCTGCTCATGGTTCTCATTGGACCACATAGATCCATATGGACCAGTTCCAACGACTTGGTTGTACTTACCATTTTCTTGCTTTTGAAGGATGATCTTACCTACTTCCCCCTTGCACATGCCTCACAAACTTTGTCTTCCTTGAACTTGATATTAGGTAACCATATCACCAAGTCTTTAAAGACTAATTTGTTAAGCTGATTTAGACTTGCATGACCAAGTCTTTTGTGCCACAGGAGGGGATCATTGACCAACACACTTAAACAAGTGAGTTCACTTTCTGAGAGAGTAGACAAATCTACAATGTAAATATTGTTAACTCTTTTTCCCTGCAAAACAATCTTCTCAGTGGTAAGGTTAATCACAAAGCATTTGGTGGAGGTAAAAGCCACAAGGTTACCTCTGTCACACAATTGTGACACACTTATTAGGCTATATTTCAAGCCATCTATCAGGTAGACATTCTCTATGGAATGAGAATCAGTCTTTCCTACCTTTCCAACCCCAATGATCTCACCTTTCTTTCCATTACCAAAGGAGACATTACCTCCTTTTAAGTTCTCAAGTGAAAAGAACTGGTCCTTGTTCCCAGTCATATGTTTGAGCAACCACTATCCATATACCATATTTGGCTGCATCCTTTCACTTGGACCTACAAAAGAAATCAGGGGTTAGTCTTAGGAACCCAAACTAATTTGGGTCCCTTTCTATAGGCAAAAGGATGAATCAAATTCCTTCTTGCCCATCCAGGCAGCTTACTTTTCTCTTCAACAAAGGCTTTGTTCTTTTGACTAGCCTTTACTTTTGCATTACATTCATTTTTGTAATGGCCAGTCTTGCCACAGTGTGTGCATATTTTATTCTCAGGAAGTGTGAGGTACTTGCTTTTAGGGTCCCACTTTGGTGCTTGAGTCCCATAGCCAAGTCCTCTTTTGTTGATACTGTGATGCTCTTGCAACCAAGAGAGTGCATCTGAGGCCTTGTTCCATTTGCAAGTTCTGTCTAATTCATGTTTCAATTTTCCTAGATCTTCTTTTAGGACTTTGATTAGTTCATACTTTTTATACAATTCATCCTTCATTTTTCCTAGGTTTTCCTCTAGAGTGAGATATGTGTGATCAGCTTTCTTCTTTCCAGTTCCTAGTTTCAATTTTAAGTTTTCAGACCTAAGCTCTAGGACACTGTTATCAAGTTCAAGAACCTGGTTCTTCAACTCAGCATTTGTGTTATCACTCTCATTAGCCCTAGACTCTAGACTTTTGCATTTTGCTTTTAGGATCACACATTCCCTAGACAGAACTTCTTTCTCATTGATAATTATCTCAAACTCATCAATGAAGTCTAGTAATAGCTCAGCCAACCTTTCTTTAGATAAAAATTTAATCTTGTCTTTGAGATGAAGAATACTTACCTCTTGTTCATCATCTGATTCTCCGATGGCCATCCGTGCTTGCTCTTCTTTAGCTTCATCTTCTGAGTCTTCATCTGAGGTTTCTCCCCAAGCCAGCAACCATAGCCTTGGTTGAACCTTTGTTCCTTTTGGTTGAACCTGTTCCTTCTTCCTGTTCCTTCGTTCAGCCCTTTCTTTCTTCCACTCAATTTCCCATTGAGGACAGTTCTTGATCATGTGATCAGTCTTACCACACTTGTAGCAACCCTCATTGGTCTATTTCTCAGGAGCTCTTGTCTTGTTGAAGGTTGTACCTCTTGAAGAACCCTTTCCTCTCATCAGGTACTTTTTGAAATCTCTAGTGATCATAGCCATCTCATCATCTTCCAGATCTGAACCTTCAGCAATTCTGAGAGATAAGCTTCTCTCCTTCTTGGGTGTATCCATCTTCATGGTTTGCCTTCTCATTTCATAAGCAGTAAGATTTCCAATCAGTTCATCCAGTCTGAGAGTAGCAATATTCTTGGATTCATGAATGGCAGTGATTTTGCTTTCCCATATGACTGGCAGAATGTCAAAATTTTCTCAACCGTTGTCTCTTCAAGAATAATCCTTCCAAGGGATTTAAGTTCATTTGTCATTGTAGTGAACCTAGTATACATTTCTTGAATTGTTCTCCTTCCTTCATAGTAAAGTTCTCATGTTGTTAATACAGCAGTGTTCCTCTTGACCTCTTTACTTGAGGTGTTCCTTCATGAGCCACTTGCAAGGTGTCCCAGATTTCCTTAGCAGTGGTACAGCTTTGAATTCTGCTGTACTCATCAGGACCTAGTCCACACACAAGCCATTTCTTGGCTTTAGCATTTTTCTCCCACTTCCTTAGGTCTTCAGCAGTGCAGTCAGCACTTGTCTTTGGCACATCAACTCATTCAACATTCTTCTTTGTGGTTGCTAGGGGACCATCAGTGACTATGTCCCAGAGTTCATAGTCTTCCCCTATGATGTGATCTCTCATCCTGTTCTTCCACCAAGAATAGTACTGACCATTGAAAAGTGGAGGCCTAGCAGTGGATTGCCCTTCC
>NW_017676193.1:42601-45692 GCF_001879085.1 Nicotiana attenuata | reverse complement strand
TTGCTCGTCCTCGAGTCAACCAAAAATTTACTCTATCTATGAGCACTTAACATATTCGAAGCACACTACACCAATGATTATGGTTGATAGCAACAATTAAACTCTAGCATATGCAATCATCATACACTTCCCTTTACTTATGTCATTCTTCAAAAATATTCAAACAAAGAAAATATGCTCACAACAATCCTAGCCTCAAAAACCGACTCAATATCACAACGCACTCATGGCTTGAACACCCAACATCCTAGAGAAGTCTAATAATGTTACCTATCCTTCATGAAACCATGTTCCCTCACAACCAATGCAAAGAAAGTAAAATCAATCCAAACATTCGAATCTCATGATCAAATATATTTTAAGGACTCATATATATCAAAAGAAAATATCGCTCACCCTCACAAAAGAAGTCACATGCATGTAATTGGTACCATAGGCTTGCCCTTAATGTAAATCTCTACTTATGTAGGCTCGCTCGATCTAAAATCAATTAGGACTTTTTCAAGGTTGTAATGTGGGCTAAGGGACGGGTAGGATATATTTAGGAATAGTGACTAACCCTACTAAGCACTTTAACACACCACATAATCAATTTAAGCGCAAATTCTTCAATCTACTTCACTTTCACAAACAATATCATCCCAAAAATGCTCCCTTCTTCTTTAAGCACTACATTAATTCATACCCACTAGCAGGAACAAGACAACAATGTATTCATCTCTAATTTTTTTCCTTTAGATTATTCTTTTTTTTTCAATTTCTGCTAGTGGTGTATTATTTTAGAAAACAAGTGCACATTTCTTCCTTTTATTGGTTCCACTCAAAAGCCACCCCACACTTAGTTCCTTCTTACTTCTTTTAGCGTTCAGCTCACAATTAAAGTGCTTTAAGAGGAAAATGGATCAAAACAATGTCAATTAAGAATAAAAAGGGTATAGACTTTTAATGTGGGTGCCAAATAAAAGTCTATAGGCTCAAAAGGTTTAATTAGGGATAAATTTTATTTGTGATAAGTAATAAAGCTCAAAAAAGATCAAAGAAAGCCTAAAATCACTTTTCAAACAGAACATCACCTAAAATTTCGCTTCAACTCACATACCGGGCAAGTTCTAGACTCAATTACGATACACAGACTACACAAAAATCTCACCACACATGGTACATGACTCACTAAGGACGGTCTCATTCCGACCCTCAAACAATGCAAGTATTCACAAAGCCACAAGATATTAAGCATTAAGCACAAAGTGAACACAAGTCAAGAAAACGAGAAATAGGCGTCACAAAACATGTTATACAACTAAGCAAGGCATCATCAATAATTTCAAATCATAGGGAAGATACTACACATGCAAAAGCTTAAATATGCTACTACCAAACAAGTCAAGGGCGTCTAGGTTCATCATTCTTCCTCCATTTATTCCCTAAATTCTAAGCTACTCTAAAATATATATATATATATATATATATATATATATAAAAGGAAAAACTACTACCCGGTTCAAACTACATCCCATGGAAAAGAACCATTGCACAAAGAAAAACCATGGGGGATTATTGCTACCTAAAAAAAAAAGACGCATTTTTGGATTTTTTTTCTATTTTTCACCCTTTTTCATTTTTTTTATTTTCCACATTAAAAAATATAAATTAATCTACTAAAATACTACACAACTACGAAGAAAAAAATAAGAAGCTAAAATACTAAAAAGCTAATTATCCAAATGAATTCTCCCACCCCACACTTAAAAGAGTGCAATGTCCCCAATGCACAAATAAAGCAAAAATAACAAAGGTGGACAAGAAACTCCCTGAAAGGCCAAAGGCCGAAGCACTAGCAGCTCAAGGGGTACTCAGACTTCTCCCAAGGATGGTCCTTTGTGCGGGACCTCACACTAGTTCCAACCAGCTGGCTCGCATTTGCACACTTCCAGTGGCTTTTCTTCTATGCTCATAATCCTACAAAAAAAACGCTACAAAGATAGAAAAATAAAATAAACAAAAATAAAAGAAAGCAGTAAAGTTGCCTCCCAACAAGCGCCTAATTTAAAGTCGTGGCACGACGTGAACCAATTTTCGTCTCCACCTTGAACTTATGAATTGTACCCCTAACATGGCATCCAGTCTGTGGCTATGCTCCTTTGGTGGGGCTACAAAGATAACCAAGCCAAGTAATAAATTTTTCTTTCTGCACTTCTCGGCCTTTAGATGAGGAATGTAATTTTTGCTTTTTGGCACAACAAATTCAAGAATATAGACAGTCTCATACTCACCCTTTGACTCCCTCATAGGCTCAGATGGCTCGATTACTATCTTACTATCTAAACACAATGTGGAAAAATGATTGGAATGAGGTCTAATGCGCCATAACTCATGAATTTTACTACTATTTGCATCCCCATCTTTACACACGCTCAAGTCTCCCAAAGTAATGTTAACTACTCCCTCACATGACTCTAGAGCACTCTTCTCAATATTGGCATCCTCAAGAAAAACATGGTCTAGTGATTGGTATTCTCGTTTTAGCTCCTCAATTTGGTCTAGAAGATTTTTTCAGCTTCACACAACTCATTATTAAATTGTTGGGCGTTACATGCATCAACCTTTGTGCTCAAATCTGCATCTAGGTTATGTACAGCCAAGCAAAAATTATCAATTTTATGTGCAAGACCATCTCTCTCCTTAGACCAATAATTCACCAACGTAGTCAGAAGACAACGTCGTTCCGCATATTCGCCTAATCGAGAATATAAGTCCCAATATCAACCCTTACTCCCATATTCAAATTCAGACCTCCCAGATGTCATGTTGAGAGAACTAGAAACACACTAGGAGAAAAGTCAAATGGTTATAAAATTAAAAATATTTACAAACAGAGAAGAAAAAAAACTTGTAAAGATAAAAGTAAAAGTCTAATTTAGAAAAATAGTTAATTTCTAAGTCCCCGGCAACGGCGCCAAAAACTTGTTGCGGCCAAACGCACACGCAAGTATACGCGGTCGTCAAGTAATAAAGTGACTAAAAGTCGGATGTCGAACCCACGAGTACTTGTGATTAACTATTAACTAAATTAGACTATCCTAATTATCTA
>NW_017676193.1:36782-39533 GCF_001879085.1 Nicotiana attenuata | reverse complement strand
CACATTAAAAAAAAGTAAATTAATCTACTAAAATACTACGCAACTACGAAGAAAAAAATAAGAAGCTAAAATACTAAAAAGCTAATTATCCAAAGGAATTCTCCCACCCTACACTTAAAAGAGTGCAATGTCCCCAATGCACAAATAAAGCAAAAATAACAAGGGTGGACAAGAAACTCCCTGAAAGGCCAAAGGCCGAAGCACTAGCAGCTCAAGGGGTACTCAGACTTCTCCCAAGGATGGTCCTTTGTGCGGGACCTCACACTAGCTCCAACTAGCTAGCTCGCATTTGCACCCTTCTCTCAACTTTCTCTCTCTAGGATTTGGCGTGTTTCTTGAGAGCTTGGCAGCCATGGCTGCTGCGAGCTCTCCCCAGCCATTGGCTGTGGGAGAGACAATCCATAATGTAATAGAACCAGCAACAAACGTTAATACAAAACAAACTTATGCTGCCCAGGTGCGTTCAAAACAGTCTGCTGCACCTGCGTCCAAGTTGGAATTAATTCCAGTGATTATCGAACATGGAGAACCAATAATCCAATTTTCATGGGATGAGGTTAATGAATTCACAAGAGAAGAGGGCTTGCATCAAGCAGTAGTTATGAAGTTTTCATACGGAAAACCCTATTTACAGGAGTTTAGAAAAATATTTTCGTCGCAATTCGATATCCAAGGTTGCTGCAATATTGGATTGCTTGAATTCCATCATCTACTGATCAGGTTTGATCTTTACACTGATTATGTTAAGTTTATATCAAGATCAACTGGTTATGTCAAGGCAAAAGGAGATGAATTCTTCTTTCGAACATTCCCATGGACGTTAGGATTCAATCCAAAGGAGGAAACTTTAATGGCAGTTGTATGGATTTCGTTCCCAGGTCTGCCGCCAAGTTTTTTCGCTAAAAGAGCCTTAATGTCGATTGCTTCAGCTGTGGGTAAAGCCCTTGCTGTGGACAAGGCAACACAAGAGAGAACTCGACCTAGTGCCGCAAGAGTTAAGGTTATTCTTGATCTTGTGGACAAACATCCAAAAAGAGTCAAAATCATTATGACGAACAGAATTACAGGAAAAACCATCATTCATGATCAAGAAATTGTTTATGACAATCTCCCAAGCTATTGCACGTACTGCAAACACCAAGGGCATGAGGAAAAATCGTGTCGAGTAATGAAGAGACATGTTGAAGATGAGGTTATTGCAAAATATACAGCAGGGGAGAGTATTTTGCCTAGCAATGAGGTTGTCATGCTTGAACAGCTTCAAGGAGATGCTAGGGACTATTTGAACGCTAAAAGAGCTGGGCAACTGGGAGTTGAAGCAGGGAAAAAAAGGGTAGATGATCAGCAAGGTTTACATATCGAAGGAGGAAAACAAATTTCTTATCAGAACAATGAGAATATAGGTAATCGATCTGCTATGGTAAACACTGTTGGTAAGGTTTCAAAGGTCGATAAAGGTCCATATCCACCTTCTCGAGATTTGCCTACTAAGGTGGCTTTGGCAAGGATCCCTAATGTGGTAAATCCAATAGTACAAGCGTATGATAAACTTGCTGCTGCTGCAGCTATTTTGTCACCTGGTATATGTTCAAAAGGGGCTCTTGGTAATGGTGAAGGAGCTGGTCTTGTTAATAAAAACCAAATAGACCCCAATGGAAAAGGAATAAATCAGGATGGGGATAAACATGAAGAGAAAGGAGTGGTGGAATCTACAGCTGCTATAAACGTGCAAGCATATGACAATTTGGCTCTTTCTAATGCTACAACTGTTTTGACAAATAATAAAGGCATAAAGGATGTCGTTGATCGAGGTGAGGTATCTGCACAATTTGGTAAGGACAAGGTTGGTACTGGTGCTTTGCAGGCTGCAGCTAATCAAGTTGTTGCTAATGCACAAATTGAAAAGGAAAAATTAGGAGCTCTGAAATCCGCGTTTGATCATGCTACTGTTAGTGTACAAACTGGTAATGGTTCAAAATATAGGGCAACTGATGATCGAGTTAATTCAGAAACTGGTGGTGAACAAAAAAATCCTTTAAGCCAAGTATCTGAAAGGGAGCAGGGATTTGAGCAGGGGACTCTAGCTCAGGGAACTGGTATAAGTTCAAATTTAGAGGCTTCTACTCCAATGGAAGCAATTACTGATCGAGTTGTTGCAGATGTTAATCCAGTGGACAAAGAAGCAGTAAAAGGTGCTAAAGGTGTTGGTCAATTCAAGACTGTTGCTAAGTTACCTTCAGCTTCTGGACAGGTTGATACACAGCAGAAACAGTCTAATGT
This sequence comes from Nicotiana attenuata, assembly GCF_001879085.1. NCBI lineage: Eukaryota > Viridiplantae > Streptophyta > Magnoliopsida > Solanales > Solanaceae > Nicotiana > Nicotiana attenuata. The sequence continues at coordinate 37,253 of NW_017676193.1, read as the reverse complement.
TCAGCAAGTTTCAGGTGAAAAACTAGCAGACTATGTTGATGTTACTGATGGTGTTAAGGCTGGCAATATAAATTTGGAACAAACACAAGGGCTAACTGAAAGCAAGCAGCTGCCAACTGCACAAAAGCCTATTGTACGTGCTGGTGAGGACTAGACTTTTGCAAATAAAAACACTGGACAAAAGGGCATATCTGTGGAGTATATATCTGGTGGTACACTTGAGGAATGCAAGGTCAATAATGCGAGCACAAAGGAGGGAAATTGGAACTTGGTGTCACCTAGAAAATCACCTACTAAAAAGGTGGTAACGCCCAGGCACAAATCTACAAGTGTGCGTCAAAATACTGCTAACTTTGTGTCCAGCTCAAATGTTTTTGAAGCATTGGCAGCTGTGGAGGATGATCAACTGATGTCAACAGCCTTACAAGATGCATATGACAGCAAATGTCCATGCACCAGCAATGAAAAAAC
>NW_017676193.1:27564-34985 GCF_001879085.1 Nicotiana attenuata | reverse complement strand
GTCGACAAGGCAGTGATAATATGGTCGAAAATACTCGGTGTTAAACGAAATACTTAGGGAAGAATTTGGATGGAAGACTTAATAAGCAATCGAAGGCGCCATACCCAATGCTCCCACAACAGGGATGAGAAAAGTAACATGTATAGTAAAAGAAGAAAGTAGACAGACAATACATGCATAGCAAAAGAAACTGCAATCGAGCAATGATTATTAGTACTCATCACCCAGATTCACGAATACAGAATGGCGAAAAAGTGTACTCATCAGGACCTAGTCCACACACAAGCCATTTCTTGGCTTTAGCATTTTTCTCCCACTTCCGCAGGTCTTCAGCAGTGCAGTCAGCCCTTGTCTTTGGCACATCAACTCCTTCATCATTCTTCTTTGTGGTTGCTAGGGGACCATCAGTGACTATGACCCAGAGTTCATAGTCTTACCCTATGATGTGATCTCTCATCCTGTTCTTCCACCAAGAATAGTATTGCGGCCAAACGCACACGCAAGTATACGCGATCGTCAAGTAATAAAATGACTAAAAGTCGGATGTCGAACCCACGAGGACTTGTGATTAACTATAAACTAAATTAGACTATCCTAATTATCTATACAAGAATTAAACCTAGAAGTATTTGATTCAATATTAATTAAATAAAGAAAATAAATAATGAACTTTAAACAGAGGAAGAGCAGATTTTTATGATATCAATGTAATGAAAACGATCTAGGGTTATGGGCTATCCAACATTCCTATTGTATTCTTCAATTGAATTGTCTAATTAATTTATCTAGTTTATTGGTTGACATGGTTAATACTGCTCATAAGAATCTGTCGAGTTCCTACTCGCCTATTCAAGCTAACGTAACGCCTATATGTCTATGGAGTTAGAATCAACAAGAACGCATTTATAATTCCTGTAAATCAACCAAGCAAGGCAATTAGGTATATGTCTATCCTAACCGCGAATCTGTTCCCCGATGCCCTGGTTCAAGAACTTGCTCTACTCAATCCTATATGCAATCTAGAATTCCCACTTTCGAGTTCAAATCAAGATTCGTAGATTGTATTCAATTGGTGATCAAGCAATCAAATAATTAAGTGCAGGATTAAATAAATAAACCAATATGATAAATTAAGCAATCAAAATCAATATCCGAATAACAATAGTCATGAAAGAACCACAACCCTAGAACGTGAAGTTTAGCTCCACATAGACATGGTAGCAAAATAACAAATCATACAAAGAAACATAAAAATTACTAAGTTTGGTGGAAGAAAAGATGAATCCCGGCCTCCACGGCAGCTCTGTGCTTGTGTTTTCCTCTCAAAAACGTCCTCCTCCCCCAAAATACCATTTTTCCATGTATATATACCAAGTAGGGTTGGGCCCAAACAATTATACCTTCTCCAACATGAAAAAGGACATTTTCCCGGGTTTGACTAGCGCGATCGCGCTAGTGGTCGCGCTAGTGGCCCAGTGTTCTGCGCGACCTGAGCACGATTGCGCTATTGACGCGCATTTTTCTCCCTGTTCCGATTCGAATTTGGAAAAACGTAAAACTTGAAAGTTATAGCCCTTTGAGTTAGCTTTCCAACCATATATTGCGGAGCCCAAATAGAGTTCTGAGCAAAAAGTTATATCTATTTTACTAGACAGTGTGCAATATGCCTACTGGAGTCTTCGTTCGCTCTAACTATCATCCGTTGACCCCCAAACACGATCCCGGCTTAATTCCCTGAACTTTTACTCAAAATTTAAAGCTCCAAATCACTCGAATTCATTCCATAACATCTATGTAGCTCGGAATCACTCCTACAAGGCATAAAATACACCATTAGTGCAAAACACTAGCGATTAAAGCTCAAACTCAATCAAAGTGCAGTGAATTAGAGTGTAATAATCGACTAAAATACGTAATTATAGCCTATCATCAAATAGTACTGACCATTGAAAAGTGGAGGCCTAGCAGTGGATTGCCCTTCCCAGTTCCCAGGTGGTGCACTCATGTTGATCTTCTCCTAAGGTGTTAGCCTCTTCAAGGATAACCTGCTCTGATACCAATTGAACATCATTGATGATGTTCAAGAGGTTGGTTGTGAGGTCGCCCGTAATCCTCGTTCTTTCTTCTCTGTTACCTGCCATATTAGATCTGTGCATACAAAGAAAGGGGATCCTGTTGTCCGTGTTAGTTATAGATCTAGAGGAAACTAAAAATTTAACTAAGAAATCCCCACAGACGGCGCCAAATTATTTGACCAAAAAGTGCTTTCGGTTAAACTATTATATTTTAAGTAATGAAGGATTAAACCTAGTTAATGATAATATCTCTAGATATAGATCTTGAAAGCACGGGTAACGTGGGATCGAGTTAGTGGGAGATTGACAATAATATACATTTAATATTCCAAAGGGTATGAGCAGTAATGATGGAGTAACTAGCAATAAATAACAATAAATGGCATTTAAGCAAATATAGGAGGAGTGACTCACCCAATAATGAATGAACTAGATGATTGTTCCTCCTCACAATGATGAGTGACAGATAAATCCTAGAATGCTCGGACTATTCTTGGATCTGATAGAAAAGTATGGAATAATGAGAATGAGAATATTGATGAAAAGGTAAAGTTTGTATCTTTGCTAGAGAGAGAGAATCTTCTTCTGAAAAGTGTTTTTCTCAAGTGAATATTACATGCCCTCATTCATTGACCTTTTTTCTATTTATATGGGACATACCCCGAATAAATCCTAATAGTGCATATGCAGAGAATATCCAATGGAATATTCTCTTCAATATCCTATTCTAATAAACTAGTTGTTACAACTCTTTTTGCGGTGCTCGACATCGACCATCGTCACGAGCCTCGCTATCTGTTGATCGGCCTCGGCTAATTCTTTCTGTGATGTTACTTTGCACTAAGTACTGAGACAGATTTCGACCTATACACTTCCCTTGTCCCAAAAGAAATGATATTTTTCAGATTTTGAGAGTCATACAAATTGTTCTTTGATCATGACTTTTTTATGTACTTTTTAAATATTTTGAATTGTTAATCATTTTGATTTGTAGTACTTTTTTATATAATCTGTGTCCATATTCATGGTCAATGTGAAGAAGCTAAGTTTGACTCTCCACACTACCCTACATCCATTTTCTTCCTTCATCTTCATGGACCAGTACTACCCGTTATATAGATAAAACTATCAATCACATAATTAACATTTCACTAACTGAAACAGTAACAAAAATGACTTTTTATTTTTCTAACGTCATATATTTTGAAATCAAGATAATTTGCTAATGCGACTCGTATTTGAAACCAGAAATATTGTGTAATCAGTGGCCAAGTCAAAAAATTTTACAAGGGTGTTGAAACTTGAAAGAAGTGAAAAAAATTTCCGAAAAGAGTGTTCAGTATATATTATATACCTCTAAAACTTAATATTTTATTTATATACATAGTATAATTTTCGATGAAGAATGATCGGTTGACCGCCCTTGGGATAATGTAGTTTCGCCCCTGTGTGTAGTGATTCAAAAGATTTAGTGATATTCATGATTTAAATGTAAATGTTAACCCTACTTAATTTTTACTCTACATATGTCATAGGCTACGGTTTGACTGTGTATAACCGCATTAATTAGGCTGTATTTGTCGCACCTTTTCTATGGTTTTCTTTCTTTTGTTTTCTTCCACTTCCTTTTCGAGATTTGTCGTCTTTTAGCTTTTTTTAACGGTCAAATCATAAATTTATATGTGAAAACCATTGAAAAATATATACTTACGTTATGAACTCATGATTTTAAAAAAGTTGTTGGATTACTAATGGACTCTAAATCTTTGACTCGCAATATTTAAATTCTGAATTCGACTATTTTCCTAGATTTATAACAAGCAAATGGTGGATGCATGTGCCTTGACCACCACCATCCAAATCGGAACTTGTAAAAAAGATCGACAACAACAACATACATACTATTATCCTACACTATAAAAAAGACAGGCAAATTATAAAATCCTCAGTTAAGCAATCAAAGTGCTACAACACTTCATTAATTAGTTAAAAGTCCAAAACGTCGAGCTAGTTAAAACAAGATGAACAAGTAAGGCAAGTGGTAGATCCAATAATATGGATTCGTAGGTTCGACAAAACTCAGTAGTTGAGAGGTTGAACCATATATATATACGTGCCAAAAACAAAAGAAACCGTCATAAACATTTCAGAACCTATTCTTTAATAAACTCAGAACCCACAACGTCTAAATTCTTCACCCGCCACCAAGTAATTAGGGCTGCCAAAACTCAGTGCTTGAGGAGTTGAACCATCATATTGTTCCATTTGAATTGCAGGCAAATTAGGAGCAGATTCTTGCTGCATTTGGATGCATAATATCTCTGTTTGGGCCATAGCCAGTTGCATTTCTAACTGTGAAACCTGATTTTGTAAATAAGAGATAGCACCAACACAACCATAAACAGGATCTCTCATTCTTGCATTTGCTTCATACACTAAACTGTTTACTGCATCTGCTCTTTGCTGTATTGGAAGTTCCTGAATATAACATTAACCAAGAAAATGAATCATATATACATATGTCAATTTGCATAACATGAACAAACTATATGTGAGATTTATAGAATTAAAAATTAGCTGATGGATGTACAATATATGTATGTATAATATGTATATAATCAGTGTATAATTTACGTATACTGGCTAAAAAAAATACAGGAAATCCGACCAAATATGTGTAAAGATCCCAATAACATTAACCTAGACAAATAAATCATACAGGTGTTGTATAATATGAACAAACAACTAATAGCACTCCACTTTTAGTGTAGAGTTTAAGTCAGTACTCTCAACATGAAGTATAAATTTTACTAAGATTACAATAAATAGTTCTGAACCCATAATTTTAATATAATTTCCACACTAAAATCTAAACTATTGAACGCATAGAGTTTATATTCTGGATCTCTCTCTACTTATAAAACGTACAATCATAGATAATCTCTACGGTAATTATTAATTGATACTATGGTAAAAATGAATATTAACCCGCTCTCATGAAAAAGAAAAAAAAAGCTATTTATATATAAAATATTTAGAAACAAAGTTTTGAATCAGATTAAGAAAAAAAATGAAACCTGTATCATCTTGCTAATATTGCTAGCACCAAAAACCTTGTGAACAATGGCAAACTTGTGAGGGTCATCTGGAGGGAAGTAAGGAGCAAATATGCAGTCTTTGGCACAACGACGCCTTAATAATTTGCAGGAAGCACAAGGAGAAGTTCCTCCTCCCATTTTTATTTGTGCTAAAAATAGGCAATTAGTCTTGAACAAAGAGAAACTTCTCTTTAATGAGAAGCAAGAGAGAGAGGAGATATAGTAATTATACAATTATGGCTAGCTAGAACAAAGTGTGTAGTTTGAAGAGAATGATCTCGGAACACCTATTTATAATGTTTTTACAAGGAGTTATTAGTAGTGTGTAAAATCGATATGCACTTTTTTTTTTAGGGAAAATGACACTGTATAGCCGTTCTGAAAATAATAGTCGAAAAATATTTTTTTTGTATATTTTCTCTCTCTCTATCTCTCTCTATCTCTATATATATACACACACATACACACACATATATATATATATATATACACATTCTGTATGTTATATATAAATATTATACACATTTTCGGCTACCTAATATAAATAGTTTCTAGCGCGGGCTAAAAGTAAGGAAGAAAAACCCTTTTCTTTTACGGTTGCTAAATGTTTTTTACGGTAATACTTTTCATAAAAGAAAACACATTAATCTATTTTTTGCTTTTTGATTTTTACACTATCAGGATATATGTAGCTGGTTAGCAAGTATCTTATTTTATTTTCAAAATTACAAATTTCATTTTTGATGTAGGGTTACATGTAGACCTTTTGGATGATCCTGATAGTGTAAAAGTTTTTTATATTCTCGGTGTATATATATAAAAGTTAAACTTAATGATTTATGACGTTAATTGATATATAGGCACGTAAATCTAATATAATTCACACTATCAAGTCAGATAAAAAAACTACAAGTAATCGTTCATAATAAATGAAACTGATAATCCGAAAAATAGAAGTGCAACATGCTAAATTTATATTATTAATGTACTTTTTTTTTTTTTTGCACAATTAGTATCTACTCCATTAGTTAAAGGCCACAAGAAGATCTATTTAAAGACTAAATAAGACAAAGGGCAATAAATGCATGGGAGAACAACTAGGGTTAGGGTTTAGCAAAATGATGACTAACACGATGCAAAAACCCTAGTCCCAAGTGAGAGAAAGATAGACTCGACGTGAATGTTTGTTGGCGGACATTCACATGGAATTAAACACAAAAACTTGGTTAATGACTATGTTTTTCTCATCATTAATTTGATCAACTGTCATAACACTTGGATGAAAAATCTAATTAACAAAAAAAAAAAAAATTACCATGCAACTAACATAGTGAATGAGAGCATTTGTCGCGACAGTAAAAGTTGTTGTTATATGATCCGAAGGTCACGTAATTTCTAAACCTTGCGCATAAGGAGCTGTTCTTCCTTACCCCCCCCCCCCCCCCCCCCCGCGAACCCCCCCCCCCCAGTTATTAAAGGGTGCAAAATAAATAAAGAAGAAAAGCTAAAAGGGTTAGAGAGGATACACTTGTAATCACTTAATTCTATCTTTTGTGTGCCCTTGATGTATAAACTTGGTCTATCTAATGGACCAAACACGTAAAAATTCTTCTTGATAAATGATGGTGAAAAAAATTTGAACGTGAACCTTAATTGCCAATTGGTATTTTATATTAAACAATGTGACTACCTTGTCTCAAAGTTTAAATCATTACAAATACGGATCATCAACATTTATTTATTTAATCATATCTTCAATATATAACGTTAAGTTGGCATGAAAATTAAAAGATTCTTGCAGTAAATGGACTTAAGAGAAAACTTAAAATTAACCTTCACCTTATTACAAATGTACATGTATCACGAGGTTTCTGAAATGATACTCCTAAATTAAAATTATTAATTGAGGAGCCCTAAGTTTGATTCTCACTCTTGTGCATTAAATGATTTCCACATGATTCCAAACATCTAATCTTCTATTCCGAGGAAAGAAGCTCTCTTTCCCTTGTAGACTCTAACTATATTATATATGCAATTTCTGTGTTCGCTGTTCCCTCTTAGTTAGATAGTAATTAAATAAGAATAGGGTCACTCTCTAACCTATTCAAAAAGGATATTGCTGTATATATTACTTTGTGCTCGAACTCGATATACATGCAGTTGATTTGCTTTTTAACGTACCTGTATTTTCACAAGAATTTAATTTATAAACATTGATGGAGTTTTTTTTTTTTTTTTTTTTTTTTTT
>NW_017676193.1:0-27544 GCF_001879085.1 Nicotiana attenuata | reverse complement strand
TTTTTTTTTTTTTTTTTTTTTTTTTATAATTATGAGGGCAGATCTAGTGAAAAAGCAATGGATCTAGTCAAGCTCAATCGTTTTGACTTAAACACACACACTCTCTCTCTCTCTCTCTCTCTCTCTCTCTATATATATATATATATATATATATATATATATATATATATATATATATATATATATATATATAGTTGTTTTAAAAAAAAGGTGTTAAAAGTCCAACTAAATAAGTACAGATAGAGATTTATGATCTCAGAAATTAGATGGTATATGGTAGAATAATTTAAAAATCGACCCCAGAAAGTTCAAATCTTTCAAATCCGATTCGTCTCTGAATCCTTATTAGTGTATTTTAACCAGTTATAAATAATTATCTACCGTTATATTCCATTTTAATCTAATTATTTTAAAAAACACTATATGTATGTTAGATGTTTGCCCTAATTTTTCTTAGCATTTTGAATTTTCTTTGTTTCTGAAGGGAGGGTAAAACATGAACTATAATTGAATTTTACTTTTCTTAAAATGAAAAAATGCAAATTTGCTTTATTTGACTAATATTTAACTTGGAGAAAAAAAAATTGGAGTTCTACAGGAGGATTCTTCTTCTCTTTTTTTTTTTTTCTCAAAATTTTACGCCTTTAGGTGGCACCTTCCTTTTATATTAATCCCAGCAAAAAGAGCACATAACAGAGGGGGACTTCACCTGACCTTTGTTCATTACATCCAAAAGACCATACTTATAACTGCTAATAGAACAAATACAAAGATAGAGTAGCTTTCTTGCCAATATTACCGTAAGAAAGTCTACCTATGTATGAAATGAGTTCTCAAAAAGTGCTATGCAGAAAATTACATAGATTCAGTAACAAATTTCCTTCTTCCCTTGTGTCTAAATGTAGCCATTTGTATCTTGCCCATTCAGTAACTCCAATCAATGCTGCTTTAGCCTCGGCTAAGTTACTACTACCCCTTCCTAGTGGTTGTGCAAATGCCATAATCAAAATACCATTAGAATTTCTAATGATTCCCCTTGATCCCATATTCCCTTCTCCATCCCTACTACCATCTGTGTTAAGCTTAAACCAATTTACAACAGGTTTAATCCATCTAACAATAGTAGTTTCAACAGTAGGAACAAGTGCATAAATTTATTGGCAGATGCCATCCCATTAGTTGCCCCAATCCTTCTTCAGATTATTTGCAATATACCATCTAAGGTGTGAGAGTATTTGATGGAGTATTTTGGCCATATAAACTCTAGAGGATCCATATCTGACTACACATCTTGCCTTCCATATCTCCAAGCAAATAACTATAGGAGTAAATCCTCAGAATCTCCTGATGAATATAATTCTTGGGCTTCATTGACCACCATCTTAAAATCATCAATTTGATGGGAATATCTTCCCATTTAATGTCCAAGGGATTGCCAAAGGTTTTCCATAGTATGATTGCTACTTCTCCTGTCATGAATGTGTGATGAATTTGTTAGGATACAGTAGATATGCCCTAGATCTAATATCATATTTGATGATTTGAACATATTTTTGTGAACGTCATTTGATATAAAATATATATGGCATTTGATATTCTTTTATCATTGTTATTAATTGCTTGATTAATTTGATAAGGTCCGTGATTAAATTTTGAGATTTGTCATCGTGATAGAGATCATGATAATGAGGGCAAAGTCTCTTACAATTTAATCTAAATTTGTTCTTGATCGTAGGATTATTAATTTGGACATTAGTAATCCGGTTAGATCAATATTTATGTGACCGTCTTTATGGGATAAAGATTAGTTGATCTCATTAACTAAATCACATAGATAGATGATGCATATAGAGATATGATCATTGAACCGACTCATTGGATAATTCCTAATGGTTAGAATTACCATAAACTGTCAATAGGACCTGAGATCATCATAGTAATTGACAAGTTATTTATGGTGCTTTGATACCAGACACCTATGGCCCTAGGGCGATAGTTGAAGGATATTGGGTATGATTAAATACTTGTAGAATTAGTGATTGATCAAGATGGAATCTGTCAACTCTTGGTAATGAGTTTAAGCTCCATGTCGTCATGAATTATAAACGACCAAACTAAGACCTTGGCCAGGGCAATTGAATGAAAGAAGAATGAGTTTCTTAGGTCATTCAATGGTCGATTATATTTGACATGAACACATAGTTGGTCGCCTATTAGGATTTGACAGTTGAACCATATCCTAGGGTGATCCAGAGCTATAAGGACAGAAGGAATTACTACATTATTCTTCTACTGGTTCTTGAGAGTAAATTGTATACTTCATGCTATCCGGTCGTTAAGGAGTGTTGCTAGATGCCATCCTTGATTAGTATATTGATGTGATCAATTTACTATCGGCTTAGTATTGAACCTATGGGGTCGCACACTAACGAGTGTTCTGATCTTTGTTACAGGATTAATTATTTTATCATTTGATAATTAAATTGGGAATTTAATTAGTCAAATAAATAAATAAAGTTTTAGTCCAAATGAAATATTATTATATTCGTTGCTAGCACAAAGGATATAATTAATATTGTGAACTAATTAAATTTTTCTGTTTGGAATAGAAAATTAAGTTACATCTCTTGATTAAAATATTTATATATATAAGTGATATATATAGGATCAATATTTATATGTATAAGAGATACATATACAAATATTGGTGAAGGCTGGTTAGGTAGAATCCAATTTGAATTTGGATTGTAAAAGTCCATTGAGGACTTCACGGCACTTCACCCATATGGTATGGGAATAATATTTTTCATACTAAATATTTGTTATCCAATTTGAGGTTGGATTAAAATACAAAGTGCCTAGAAGCACGTGTGGACTTCAAACCAATTGTGAATGGGATTAACTCTTTACTTTGGTGTTAGACGTAAACCAAAAGGTCACTGCCCATATAACCTTTCCTTTAACATAGTGGAAAAGGATTATAAAGGTTATAAATATATGTCAAGAGACATGAGAATGCGACGGTGAAAATAATAGGTTTAAGAAGCCACAAACTCAAGAGACAAACGTTCTTGACAAGAACAGTTCTTGTCGTGCAACTTTGGACTGACGTTTTTGAGAAAAACTTCAGCATAAGTTTTTCATTTAATTTGTTCGCGGGTTTCATTGATCAAAGAGTTGATAGCAAGGATCAGTCTCGGTGTGGATACACATAGAGTCTTCGCACTATCGAAAAAATTTTGAAACAAGACTTTCTTCACCAGCTACGTCTTAGATCCGATCTATTGACATGTAAATAAATTTTAAACACGAAAAGATCTTCCTAAGATTGTTATTGTCTTCCGCTACGTGTTACGAACACCTATACACAATCCTACAGAATTGTTTCTCCTTTAGGTATACCGCAACAAAAATATTTGGAAGCAAAATATTGACCAAACTTGAGAAAAACTTCATCGAAGGGAAATTTTTCTTTTAATACTCTCCACATGAGAAAACACATTTTGAGAGGCAAATGTTTATGCCAATCATTCTGAATAAGGGGAATGTGTCCCCTAACTTGTCTAGCTATCCTCCGACCCAATGTTGTAGTAAATTTGCCAGTATAAGTTGGCATCCAAATATGAGCATCATGCTTCGTGTGTCTCCAATGGTAATGGATAAAATCTGTTCAGTCATGTATTCAGGTAGTTGTAGATGATCAATGCTCCATCTTCCATCTACGATGATATCATTAACTGTTTGATTAGCCAGTGAATAATCATAATAAATGACCTGAGCAATGTCCCCAAAACCTGTCCAGTTGTCCCACCACAAGCTAGAATTGCTTGAATTTATTTTCCATAACATATTGTCTTCAACTTTGTCCTTGACTTGCATGAGCTTTTTCCATCCATGTGACTGCCCTGTCCTCCATTTCTTCTTTACTGGATGATCAATCGTACAATATTTGTATTTCAGGAAAGTAGACCATAAGGACTCACATGTCCTAAACCTCCACCATCTTTTCAAAGCCAAAGCTTCATTGATATCCATCATACTCTTAAAACCTACACCCCCATCTTCCACTGGATAACATAGATTGGCCCAAGAGCTCCAGTAATATCTTTGTTTTCCTTCAGATGGTTCTTCTTTCACACTTTACAATATACACAATGTAGTCCTTAGGAATGTCTTATTTATGAAGAGAGTGCAAACCTCTTTATTAGTCAATTTGTGAGGTTATTTTCTCGATATTTATATATCTCTCTTTTGTATTAGTGGATTGCTCATGTACAGGTAAATTAACTAAACCATATTAAATTATTATATTTGTTTTAGTATTGTTTACCCTTAGAATGAGTAACATTAAATTTACACGCAGTTCAAAGGATATGTGATTTAATTTAACACGAATGATCTAAGAACAACAAATAATTGAATCAAAAGAAAACAAGACGATCAAACCAAATGTGATGGAACAATTAAGCATAGAGTTAGGTCTGAATCCTGGAAACCGATTCTGATCGACCCCTCGAGATGGAGCTCGGTTACAACTAAAGAAATGAACAGCTGAAGAATACTTGAACAATAGCTAGAAGATAAAAGTAAACTTTATTGCTTTGATATGCGTGCTAACAGTGGTCAAAAAGTGAAAAGGTTTTCCCCTTTATATAGTAGGAGAGTTTCAATCATAGTACAAGTCTAAATAAGGTAAAACTCCTTTTCATATAGTAAAATACGATATACAGTTTATATCGGGCGTGATCCGTGCTGTAATATCTAGTTGATGGCAGATATTTTGGTTTCTCGTTCGTCCTCTCTAACTGTCTTCCCTTTAAACTCGATTTTTTATTTTGCTTGAGCTCGATTCTTCCCATGTTTAGCCGTGCCCGATTCCTGATGCGTCATTCGTGCCCCCGGCCTCTGATCCGTGGGCACCCTCAGCTTTACCCGAGCCAGTGTCGTACTATGTTGTCTCTTGTTTCTCCATCGGAAAATCAGGGGCAACTTTATCCCTGATTTTACCCGTACACAGATAGTCCCCTCACTTCTGGGAGAGTAGATTTATAGGAAAGACGAGAAGTGACTTATTGACCCCGGTTCCTTCCTTCATACGCCATAAGCAAGTTGACCAGCTGAAACGTCCTATCAGTCACATCCCTCTGATTTCGGACATATGTCAGTGGCCGGTTGACCATCCTCGGTAGTTACCGAATGCAAAACGCCACGCATTTAGTATTTATTTCCTATAAAAGCTCCATTTTTTTTTCCACTTTTTTACTTTCTAATTTCGAACTTTCTTGAGTTACCCTCGAATTTTCTTATCTGCTCATTAATCCTTTAAATCTGCATAAGCTGTTCTTCACATCTTCATATCTTCATCTCTTGTCGTCAAACCTTCATACTTTACCTTCAAACCTTCATATTTCCAGATTAAGATGGTCAAGACATCAAAGTCGAATCCCCAAAGCACTGCGCCTTCGACTTTAACCTCGGCCACATGCACCGAGGCAACCCTTCCGGTAGTAGCTCCAGAACCTCCTCTCACTGAATTTATCCCCGGAGGCTGCTCAATAGACAATGACTTCAAGGTAAAAAAAATTCTCCAAACAAGGAGACCGAGGTGAGAGGCGTGAATGTACGTATACTCCATCACCGAGGAGATGCTCCAAGTGGTCCGAGAAGACTGCAAATGGGAAGACAAAAATGTATTCATTCCCAGACCCGATGAAGATATCACGGTGCATGTGGAAGGATACATAAGCGTTTATACGTATCCTTTCACGTTTCGGTCCAGTAGATACAATGATCCTTGATTTTTGTAAGAGGTACGAAATCTGCCTCGGGCAGATCCACCAGTCTTTTTGGAGGATTGCGACCTTTCTCTGTTACTTCGCCAGTAACACAGAGGAGCCTTCGTTCATGGTCGACCATCTGAGCCGAGTTTACAACACCCGAATCTTCCGAGGGGGGTTAATCAAGCTCTCCCATTGGGCGAAGAAAGCTTCCTTCTCCTGTATCGATGAGGACATGGATCGAGGCTTGTAGGGGAGGTTTGTTCGGATAAAGATCGAAGACCTCATTCTTTCCGAGTTCCTGCCGTTCACTGAGAAGTGGAACTCAAAACGTAAGTTTATTTCCCCTTTATTTGTCAAATTGCTCCTTTGAATCTACTCCTTTCTCTAATTATTCTTCTTATTTGACATGTAGTTGTCGCCCAAGTCCCTAATGCGGTCCCTCGTTTTAGGGAGTGGGTCGAGGGAATCTGCAAACAACTCACTTATCCGGAGCGTGAGTGACACAACTTTCCAAAGGCAAGTGGGAGGCTCGTTCTCGTGGTGAATGTCCCTCTTCTTCTGGTTGAAATTCCCTTTGGGTCATTTTCATCTTACCATTATTATGACTAAGTCTTTTCCTTCCACGGGCTTACCCAAGACCACCAAACTTTGGGCAGTTACTGATGCCATGGCCCCATCCCCGTCTGAAAGATCCTCCGCTTCGATGCAGCCTACTATTGAAGTTGTTGCGAAGAAGGAGGAGAAAATGATGAAGAAGAAGAAGAAGAAGAAAAGGTCCCCTGACTCCTCGGATACTATTGCCAAGGCCAAGAAGAAGAAGAGGATCGCAGTCAGGGTTAGAAAAAGTACCAAGAAAAATTCCAGTGCCAGGGTCCCGGACCCTGAAGCTCTTTATTGGCTCATGGACTTCCCCGAGGATGATGACGACATGGAATTCATCATTCATGAACTGATTAATGCCGCACAAGAGTTGTTAGCCCAGAGGGGGGCGATTGCAAGGCTAAATCCTCCTCAGCTCGGGAGCTCGAGGAGGAACATGTGGCCAATGCTTCTCAAGAAGCCACTCCGGTATCGAGAACAACAGTTCTTAAGGACGACGTCATCATCCATATCCAAGAGTCTCCGCCCCGGCTGGAGACCACTTTAAATGAGTCTCGAGCTGCTAAAGATAGGTCAACTAACGCGTCCCGGACCGTGGACGAAGCCCTCAGCTCATATTTTGAGGGCGTGGATGTCGGTATGCTAGAGGACTACTCTGTCTGGCCACCTAGAGATCCCGAAAAGGGTCATACAACCGGGGTCAAGTGAGCCGAGTTCGAGCTCAAAGCTCGAAAAGCAATTTCCCGCCCCAAGTGTGGACCCTGACCTGAAGAAGACGGTCATGTTCACAACATCGACGGATACTAGCATGCTATCTAGGTTGGTCGGAGTGGCCAGCTATCTCCGTTCCTTATTAACAGAAAAGGACCAAGTGAAGATGAACGAGGTAGAAGGGCCGAGTATTTTTAACGAGGCTCAACATGCAGTGAATAGAGTATACCTTTTTCTCTTTCTTTCTTAAAGGGTTTATTTTGCTTCAACGGTATTCTAATGATTCCTCTTTCTTTGGGTATCATGCCTCGGTACTTCACCATGAGAGCTTTAACTGGGACAGGATAGAGGTGAATCACCTCGAGTTCGAGCTCAAGGAGCAGATCCAACAAAAATATATGTACAAAGCTCTTTGTGAACAAAATAATAAAGTCTTTAGGGACACATGGCTGACCACTTCGTCCTCCAAGCCGAGCTGAAAATCCCAAAAGGTGGTCTTTAAGGCGAAACGGGAACATGCCCTCCTGGTTGAAAAGGTAAGAGTGTTTGAGATCAATAACGATAGGCTAAACGCAGATGCTAACGCTACAACCTCGCAACTCCAAGAGAAGATAACCCTGATCGACCAGCTTAAGTCCGAAATAGACGAGGAAAGCTTCAGTTGATGAGTTGAGGGGAAAAATGGATCTCCTGGTCTCAGAGCAGAATTTCACTAAAAAGAACCTGGCATCGACCAAAGTGCAACTCTGAGTGATGAGAGAAAAAGCTGACTAATTGTATCGGCTAAATGAGGAGCTTCGGGTACAACTTGACTCGGTCATTACAGAAGGGACACTCTCTTCCAAGAATACACTATGTTGAAGTCCAAATTGGAGGCGGCTTCAAATGAGGTCTCGGAAGCCCAGGACATGCTGGGCCAGTACAAGATATGGAGGTAGCTGAAGCCCATGTAATAACGAAGGCTGAACACGTGAAGTGGCTGTCTCGGAGAGAGACTCTTGAAGAGATCCATGCCTAGGGAATGGACCTAGCTCCCATGATTTAAGAGGCTCAAAGCCGAGGCCAAAGCGAGTACCAGCCCGATAGTTCGGATAACGAGGTGCGCTCAGATGAAGACTAGGCAAGAAATGCCTTCGATTATTTTTTCTTTCTTTTAGTTACATGCTTTGTATTTGGGGTCGTTTCATAGTGACTCTATAAATACCTTTTGGTATATATATATATATATATATATATATATATATATATAAAATTTTCCCTTCGGCTATATGTTGTGTCCTTTAACCTTTCTATATTTGCTTATGTTTAAGACTTAGGATATATAACTTGTGTCTTGGACTTAATAGTATGCCATCGATGCCTTATCATAAAATTTGACATCGCTTAAACTGTTCGATCTCCCAAAGCCCGGATGAGGCCTGGGTCAAATAATAACTCCGATTTTCTTTGACTTCGGAGGACCTGATAAAAAACGAAGCCTTTACTAAAATATTTGATTGATTTTATCGGACACAATTATTCATTGCCGAAGGTGGCTCTTTTCATGGCCTTAATTCGAGACCAATTAACTTGACCGGGTCTGGAGAAATCTTTTATGGATTAAAAATGTGTAAGGACCTTATTTTTTATGCACGAACTCAAACGTCTCCGAGCCATTTATATGTTGTGATCGAAGATCTAAAGGTTACGTTTCTTAAGTTGGTCGTGGTCTTTCGTGTTTGGGGCCTTGTCTTGTAGGCTCGGTGTCTTCGGGATTTAGGAGCCCGATTTTTCCTGATCGTATTGTCAGGTAACAATCCCCAATTCGGGGTGACCCGTAGCCTTAGGGGTCTTTAGATGGTTATGCACGATATTGTGGTTTCTTACTGCATTCAGGGTATCATGACCCCGTTTAATGGTGGCATGTGGGACTAGAAAGTTTTGAACCCAATATTCATTCGAAGTGACTTAACTATAATATTGCTCGTGCGAATGTGAAACAATGAAACATAGAAGGCGAATTTTCTTTTCATTGCTTTGAATGTAGTGTAAGTAATTGAAGGTGCTAAAGTTATCCGCCATGGCGAGAATGAGCTATGCGGGCATGGTTCATTTGACCGTTTGACCCTTACAATTACTCATAATATTCAAGACTTGGCTTTCAATGTCGAATATGAGTGCCTTCTATACTTCCGAACTTAGGACTTCGGTTCTTGACTCAGGGTGTGATAGCCCCCTAGTATTCGATACTGAATTTTGAGGGCTCGAATACTATTGAATACTATCAATCTACTACGAATGATTTGCAGTCTCCGATCATAGACCGATCTTCAAAACTAGAGTAGCACGCTTACTATTGCCTCGTTAAAAACCTTCCTGTAAAACCCACTTCGGGAAAAAAAACCGGTCGAAGGGAAAAAGAGTGCAACACGTGTTTTCAGACCTAATCCTTAGATTTGGCTTTGATTGAGTACATGCATGAGTTAGTTCAAAGGGTGATAAACCATAAAGAAATTTATGTGCTTATACATTAGCAGTAGTACCGCTTTAAGTGTGCCACATCCAGTTGTTGGATAGTTGTACACCATTTTCGGACTCGAGCTAGTACGAGCCTTTTCTGGTTATACCGGTGACTCTCTATGGTCCCTCCCAGTTCGGTCCTAATTTTCCGTCATTCCGGTTCTTAGTATGTAGTGTGATTTTCCTCAACACCAAGTCCCCGGCTTGGAAGTGTCGAAGGTTTGCCCTTCAGTTATAGTATATTCCCATTCGCTGCTTTTGATCCACTAACTGGACTAGGGCGGCTTATCGCCTTTCGTCTGCTAAATTTAGACTCGTGGACATAGTCTTGTAATCTTAAGCTCGATTATCCCACTTGTACTGAAATCAGAGCCTCTGTGCCATAGACTAAGAGAATAGTGTTTCACCGGTACTCGACTTCGAAGTTTTTCGATATGCACATAGGACCTCAGGAAAAATTTCTTTCCACTTTCATTTTGAGTCAGTCAATCTCTTCTTCAAGTTCTACAGTATAGTGTTATTTGTTGACTCTGCTTGACCGTTCGCACTAGGTGGTAAGGGGTCGATAGAATCTTTTGATTTTGTGGTCTTCGAAGAACTTATTGATCTTGCGACCGATGAATTGTCTCCCGTTGTCACACGTGATCTCGGCCAGTATCCTGAACCGGCATATTATATGATCCTTGATGAGGTTGATGACCTTCTTTTCCCTAACTTTCTCAAATGTTTGTGCTTCAACCCACTTGGACAAGTATTCGATCATAAGTAATATGTACTGGGACTTACCGGGTGCCCACGAAAAAGGACCTACGATGTCCATTCTCCATTTCATGAACGACCAAGGTGAATGGACCGGGTAAAGCATCTCCCCCGGTAGGTAGATCAACGGTGCATGCCTTTGACATTCGTAACTCTTTTTAACAAAGTCTTTTGCATCTTTTTCCATCTCGTTCCAGTAATAACTGACCCTGATCAATTTTCGAACCAATGATTCTTCTCCCGAATGGTTTCCACAAGTACCCTCGTGGACTTCCCTCATCACATAATCGGTCTCCCCGGGATTGAAACACCTCGCTAACGTTCCGAAGAATGATCTTCGGTACAATTTTTCTCCAACCAAGCTAAATCTGACAACCTTAGTTCGAAGGGCCTTTGATTCTTCGGGATCCGATAGCAATTTCCCTCTCTGAAGGTAGTCTATATATTTGTTTCTCCAATCCCAAGTCAAGCTTGTTGAGTTTCCCTTGGCATGACCTTCCTCTATCACCGAGTTCATCAGTTGTACCACCGTTCCGGAATTGAATTCATCGGAGTATACTGACGACCCTAAATTAGCCAATGCATCGACCTTGTTATTTTGATCTCGGGGTACATGTTGTAGTGTCCATTCCTTGAACTAATATAATGTCAGTTGTAGCTTATCCAAGTATCTCCGCATACGGTCTTTGTTTAATTCAAATGTCTCATTAACTTGGTTAACAACGAGGAAGGAATCACACTTGGCTTCGATCACTTCAGCCCCCAAGCTCTTGGCCAGCTCTATACCTGCAATCATAGCCTCATATTTGGATTTATTGTTAGTCAATTTCACAGTTCCAATATTACATTACTCGTGTGTGGTTTTAGTATGATTCCCAACCCGGACCTTTTCGCGTTGGAAGCACCGTCCGTGAATAGGGTCCAGACCCCCGAGCTAGTCCCCGAGGAAAGTAATAATTCTTTATCAACCTCAGGGATCAAGGCTGGTGTGAAGTCAACCACGAAGTCTGCCAAAATCTGAGACTTTATAGTTATTAGGGTTTTGTACTCAATATCGTACCCGCTAACCTCTACGGCTCATTGTGCTAGCCAACCTGAAAGCTTGGGTTTATGCATAACATTCCTTAGCGGGTATGAGGTCATGACACATATTGGGTGACACTGAAAGTATGGCTTTTGTTTCCTAGATGCGCTAAATAATGCAAGCGTACCTCGTTTTGGCATCTCCAAGGGTTCTACTAACATAATCGATAGGAAAATTCTTCTTCTCGGACCAGGACACCACTTACTGCTACCTCAGAGACTTCCAAGAAAGGTACAATTGCTTGTTCGCCTTCGGGGTGCGCTACAAAAGAGGACTTGATAAGTATCATTTGAGTTATTCAAAAGCCCGTTGACATTCCGGGGTCCAAAAGAGGTCGTTCTTTTTCTTTGTAATGAGAATAATCGGTGGCTCTTATCTTATGACCTAGAAATAAATCGACCCAATGCGGATATCTGCCTGGTCAGTCTCTGTACCGCCTTGACGTTGTCAACCACGGGGATATCTTCTATGGCCTTTATTTTATCTGGGTTGATCTTATTCCTCGGTTAGACATCATGAAATCGAGGAACTTGACCGAGCCGACTCTGAAGGCACACTTCTCCAGGTTCAGCTTCATGTTGTATTCCCTTAGTATGTCAAAGGCTTCCTGCAAATGTTTCAAATAGTCCTCAGCTCGCATGGACTTAACTAACATATCGTCAATATAAACCTCAATCGACTTCCCTATCTGTTCCTCGAACATCCGGTTAACTAGGCATTGATATATTTCACCGGCATTTATTAACCCAAACAACATCATGTTATAACAATAGGTGCTGAATTTAGTTATCTAAAGAAGCCTTCTCTTGGTCGCCCGGGTCCATCTGTATTTGGTTGTACCCGGAATAGGCATCAAGAAAATTCAGCGTCTCATGCCCAGTCGTTGCATCGACCATTCAGTCAATGTTAGGCAAAGGGAACGAATCCTTCGGGCATGCCTTATTCAAGTCCTTATAATCTACACACATTCTAAGCTTGTTTCCTTTTAGGCACGGCTACTACGTTAGTTAGCCAATTCGGGTATTTAACCTCCCAAATGGAACCTATTTTTAAGAGTTTAGATACCCCGTCTTTGATGAGTGCATGCTTTATTTTGGACTGCGGACTCCTCTTCTATTTGACCAGGTTGAATTTCGAATCCAATATCAATTTGTGAGTTGTTACTTCCAGCGACATCCCTGTCATATATAAGTGGGACCAGGCAAAACAATCGGCATTAGCTTTAAGGAAATCAATGAGTTTCTTCCTAAGCTCAGGGGTTAATCTCGTGCCCAGGTATACCTTTTTGTCCGGTAGATGCTCGATCAATATAACTTGTTCCAACTCTTAGATCGACGAGTTTGATGCATCAGTATCATCGGTGTTATTATTGATCTTGGGACCCCGAAGTCATCTTCTTCATCCGTTGGGCGTTCCTCTTGTTTTTTCGGTCCGATCGGGGTCGGGATCGGTAATTGATATTCGGTGCCTCTTTCTTCGACCAAGTCCCCTACTTTTTGATGTCGCGATTGCGGGCATCGAGCTTACTTCCTTGACAGCGAACATCTCCTTTTCGGCCGGTTGTTCCTTGTAGACCTTTTTTATTTCACTTGGGGTTGGAAACTTTAACGCTTGATGGAAGGTCGATGGCACCACCCTTATGCTGTGGATCTATGGTCTCCCGAACAAGACGTTGTATCTCATATCCCCCTCGATCACATAGCAGTTTGTCTCCTGGGTGGTTTCGGCTGTGTTGACCAGTAGGGTGATTTTACCCTTCGTTGTCTCGCATGCCATATTCAACCCCTTTAATACTCGAACTCCTGGTACGATTTGATCCAACAGCCCCAGTTATTCCACGACTTTACATCGGATTACAGTAGCTGAGCTACCTAGATCAATTAATACATGCTTAACTCGAGATTTATTAATAAGTACAGATATTACCATTGCATTGTTATGAGGTTGAATGACGCCCTCGGCGTCCTCGTCACTGAACGAGATGGATCCTTCTGGAACATAGTCTCGAGTTTGTTTTTCTCTTTGCGATAGAAACCTTGGTATGTTTTATCATTGGTCCTTGTGGAACATCTACTCCTCCAATGATCATGTTAATCACATGTTGAGGTTCTTACTGATCGATTTATTTGTTGGCGTCCCTATTTTTGAAATGGTTTTTGGCCCGCTCACTTAGGAGTTCCCAAAGATGCCAATTGTTAAATAGACGAGCCACTTCTTCCCTTAACTATCTACAATCCTCGGTTCTATGACCGTGAGTACTGTGATATTTGTATGTCAAGCTTTGATCCCTTTGTGTGGGATCAGAATGAAGTGGCCTTGGCCATTTGGTCTCCTTGATGCGATCGATGGCCTACACTATACTCGTTGCATCCACGTTGAAGTTATATTTTGATAGTCTCGGGGCATATATTCCCTCCGGTGATCTGTCAAAACCGTTTCTATTCGCCAAACCTCGGTTGCTCGAACCATAGTCGCTTCTCCTATCATTTTTGGTCGGTTGGTGATTGGATTCGTTTCCCTTTTTATCCGAGCTGTATGACTAGTATCGATCTCGAGGTGGCCTCGGCTCCTGATCCACAATTCTTTTAGACCTTTTGTTGACTCTATTGGGGTAAACAGACCTCGAGGGAGCTCCTAGCTGATCGTCCTCGACTCTGATATTTGACCGGTACCTATTGTGGACATCGGCCCAGGTGACCGCAGGGTATTCTACAAAGTTTGGCTTCAATTGTTGAGAAGCAAGCAAACTGGGGGGGTTGAGCCCTTGAGTAAATGCCTGAACGGTCCAATTGTCTGCAACGGGGGGCAAGTCCATCCGTTCCATTTGGAACCTCGATACGAATTCCCTAAGCATCTCGTTTTCCCTTTGCTTGACTTTAAATAGGCCCGATTTCCTCATTTCAACTTTGATAGTGCCGGTATGGGCTTTGACGAAGGCATCTGCAAGCATAGCAAACGAATCAATAGAATTTAGGGGTAAATTAACCATATCATTTCTCCCTTGGATAAGGTTTTCCCAAATTTCTTTAGCAACACCGACTCGATCTAGTCGTCCTCGAGGTCATTGCCTTTTCTTGCACACGTGTAGGAGGTCACATGCTCATTTGGATTCATGAGTCCGTTATATTTGGGAATATCGGGCATTCGGAACCTTTTTGGAATTGGCTTCAGTTCCGCACTCGAGGGGAAAGGTTTCTAAATGAACATTTTGGAATCCGGTCCCTTCAATATCAGAGGCGCTTCCAGGATGTGATCGACCATCGAATTGTAAGTCTCCACCTTTCTGTCATTTGCATCTATTTTCTTTTCACCGGACTCCACCTGTTTGTTAGGGCTTCGAGCATTTTCATCACCTCGGAAGTTTCCCCGGGTCCGAACCCATCTGGTTCTGTGACAATCCGTTCTTCTCTCTGAGTATCTTCTTTAATCCGCTCGGGTTCGACCTTATTCCGTGCGTGATTTTGACTTTGTAGTTGTGCTATTACCACTTGCTAAGCTTGTAACATCTCAAAAATCAAACATAAGCTAACTCTATCACCTCCCCCTTCGGGCGCTTCTCAAGATGATGGTCGGGGTGCCCCGTGAATGTTGTTTTCAGGATCAGTCGGTAGGTCGATATTGATAGCGACTTGTGAATTGGCGTCGACTGGGTTAGTGTCACGACCCAGATTTCCCACCATCGAGGGTCGTGATGGCGCCTACTCATAGGAGCCAGGCAAGCCAACTTAATTAACAAATTCATTAAACACATGGTCCCTTTTAACAGTTAACGGCATTAAATAAAGGTGACGGAATTAAAATCATAAGCGGAAGACTTAAATGTAGATAGATGATCAATAATACAGAAGTTCCAACACATATATCTCTACCCCGGGACTGGAGTCACATCCTCACGAACATCTAAAGAGTACTACATACAAAGTCTGAAAGAAATATAATCTGTTTATCTCGGGTACAATGAGATGACAGCCAAAGCGTAAAGATAGAAGGGAGACGTCGGGCCTGCAGACGCCTGCAAGCTACCTCGGGTCTCTCTGGACGGAAGGTTCGCCCCCGTGCTAATACTGCTGGTGCTGCTCAATACCTGGACCTGTGTAAAAATGCATAGAGTGTAGCATCAGCACAACCGACCCCATGTGCTGGTAAGTGCCTAGCCTAACTCCGGCGAAGTAGTGAAGAGGCTAGACTGGACCTCACATAACCTGTGCAATTATAAATATACAGCAGAAATCGAAGTACAAAGCAACTAATAGTATGGGAGGGGAAACATGCTGTGGGGAGATAACAACATTAACAGTAAATCCAAAATAATCAATCTAGGTGAAATTTAAAATTTAAGGCGAACAAGAAACTAATACCAACACTAAAAACATTTTGCATCAATAACTGTTGCGGCGCGCAACCCGATCCACAATTATCACTGTTGCAACGTGCAACCCGATCCACAATTATCACTGTTGCGGCGTGCAACCCGATCCACATATAACATTGCTGCGGCGTGCAACCCGATCCACAATTATCACTGTTGCGGCGTGCAACCCGATCCGTAATGTATACCTCTCAACCTTGCCCAAGAAGCAGTCACAAATAAAGGGCAAGGGAGTAAACAAGTATTTGGAAAGAAATCCCAACAAAAGTACACAAACAACCAATAACAACCATGCAAGAGTAACTCGTTATTTCTCTTTTTTCTTTCATTTTCATATCCTAACTCTCATTAGCACTCGTGTCAAGCCCTAAGGCATCTCTCATTTCACATGCTCTCACCATTTGTAATTAAGACCGAGCCAATGCTCCACGAAGTTCTACAATCACAATATCATTCCCAATATGTTTACCACGTATAGAAGCCATCAATGACACGGAAGGCATAACAATATCCAAACAACTCACATATAAGGACTCACGGTCATACTAGATGATAATAGGTGAATTTAACTATAATCACGCCTTAAATAACCACCTTCTTGTATAGTTTTGATGGTAAAAGTGATAACAAAATGCTCTTATTAGTGCTTTTCATGATTTGCAGGTGATATATGACCAGGGAAGGCTAGGGAGTACTTTTGGAGTCAAAAATGAAGAAAAAGAGGCCAACTGTTAAATTCCCCAAGTAAACCACGCAAAACAGGCCTGAAGATTCAGAGAACTGTGTTGACCGCGGTTCCACCGCGACCGCGGTAGAACCGCGGTGGAAGATAGCTGCGGATAAAATGAGATTCAGAGAAGGCATTTGGCTGCAGTTTGACCGCGACCGCGGCAGAACCGCGGCGGAAGCAGAAAACTTCAGGGACTAAAGTGTAAAACACGGGATTTTTAGACCTAAACCCTATTTTAAGTACGAGACTTCGCCCAAGAGAGGCATGTATTGAATTTTAGAGTAGCTTGGCAAGAAAAACTATTGTGGGAGAATACCCAAAAACATAGTTCTTCTTTTCTTTGATTTTTATTGCTAGTTATGATGAATTCTATCTTAGTTTGTTTTCCCATAGCCATGCTAGCTAAATCCTTTGTCTAAGGCTTTGATGGAACCTATTGGGGGATGAACATCTTGTTTATGTGAATACAAATTGCTAGTTTCAATTTCTATTTGTTCAACTTTGTGCTTGTTGTAGTTAATTGACAGGATCCTCAATTAGCTGTGCCTATTTAGTGTGCATAACTTGAAAAAGAGTGCATATTTAGGTTATTGTTGAACAACACCACTCCCAAAGTATAAGAGGAATCTATAATTGCGGGTTTAAAGGCGGGATTAGGGATAACGAAGCCTTGGGTGTAATCTAAAGTGAATTGTACTAAATAAAGTAAGCTAGTGTATCTCGGGAGAGTGCAATTAGTATATTACTGTGATTACTCGGGAGAGATTTACGGTAAGATGAACGTTCATGATTGATAGAGATGTGTTGGTAAATTTGTATGAGCATAAACAGAAGGGATTCCTTCAATAGGGGAAATCATTGCCTTAGCTTCTTCTCATCATTGTTTACAACCTTAGCATCTTAATTTACAGCTGTTTAATTTACTTGCAACCGTAGTTAGTAAAGCGACCTTCAACTGTAATTCAAACATCTGGGAAACTGGTTCTGAAGAGTTTAGCGGGTCTGAAGATAGTGATTGATAGGTTAACTCTCTGTGGATTCGACCCTGGGCGTAATACTCGGGTTATATTTGCAATGTCCACAGAGTTCTTTTTAGAGGGCATAGTTGGGCGTGATCAAATTTTGGCGCCGTTGCCGGGGAGTTAATGGAATTATCAATTACCATTGATAGAAATACAAAAATTCTTAGTGTGGTCAGTTTTCTCTCTACCTAATTTTCCATTGAAATTTTGACGGTTGTTGATCTGGTTGCACAGGTGTATGCCTAGAAATTCTACAAGGACTGGAGAACTACTTGAAGGACTCTCAGACCCCGAGAAAACATTCCGGATATTGAATCGTGCCAACAAAAGACTTCAACAATCCCAACAAACACACAAATTCGAAATTGACATGGGAGACGTAAACGATCCCAACGGAAACGTCAGGAATGAGAAAGTTGGCTTAAATGCCAGAGAAGTGGCACCTCCTATGCCTGAGGGTGCACTATATGACTGGGCACAACCCACAGCTACAATCTGGCCACTGCCATTGTTGTGCCCGCAATACAAGATGAATCATTCCAGATCACAAATAACATGCTGCACTTGTTGCAAAACAAGGGACTCTTTTCTGGGACGCAAATAGAAGATCCTCAGCAGAACTTGAAGAACTTCCTGTCTATCTGCAAAACTCAAAGGCAACCCAACGTGACTCCGGAAGCAATCAGGCTATTATTGTTTCCATTCTTGGTGACAGGAGCTGCTCAGGTTTGGCCAAACTCGCTCCCCATAAACTCTATAGAAACTTGGGATGAGTTAGTCAAGCAATTTCACAACAAGTTCCACCCGCCCAACAAAACTGCTCAACAAATTGATGAGATCGTAAGTTTCAAACAGAAACCGATGGAGACACTACACGAGACATGGGGCAGGTTTAAAGGAATGTTGGTTATGTGTCCCCACCACGGTGTTCCAGAACAGATGTTGGGACTGTCTGACAGCATGAAGAATATTGTAGATGCCTCTGCTGGTGGGGCATTCTTGAGCAAGACTTGGAGAGAAGGTCAGAATTTGCTTGACAAAATGGCGCAGAATTCGGGATGGACAACTAGGAATGCACCTATCACTCCAGTGGTGCACTCAGTGCCTCTTGATCCTTCTAATACAATGGCTGAAAATATGGCGACTCTCTTGACACAAATGAGCATTCTCACCAAAAAGGTGGAGGAATCAGGGCAGAAGCAGCAGGTACATATAGTAGATACTACCAATGGGGGCTTGTGCACATCTTGCATTAGCCAGCCAATTGGTAATCCTTGGAATGCAGAGCATGATCATCATCATCAGCACCCTGAAGATATAAACTATGTGGCTAACTGTGGAGGTCAGAGACAAGGAAATCAGAACTGGGGTCAGCAGACTCAGCAGCAGTACAGGCCACCTCAGCCACAGTATAATGCCGGAAACATGGGAGGCATGAGACCCCCCAACAACATGGCACCGTATCCTAGACCACAGGGGTACAATAATCAGCAGCAAGGGTACCACCCACCTCAGCAGCAGCATGGTGGAAGACAGGAAGACAGTTTGCAAGACTGGAAGCAATGATGTAGCAGGTTATTGGGTCCAATGCTAAGATAAATGAAAGGGTGGATGCACATGATGCGGCTATCAAAAATATTGAGGTACAAGTGGGCCAGATTTCAATGTCACTGAACAATCGCCCTCAAGGGACATTACCTGCAGATACCCAAATCAATCCAAAAGATCAGGGCCCAAAGCAGTTGATGGCGGTGAGTCTCTGTAGTGGCAGGGATCTAGATGTAGAGCAAGAGAGAGCTCGAGAAAACATACAGGCTGAGACACTCATTCCAGTGCCCATTGAGCTGGATGAGTCTACGGGATTGACAGAGGTGACAGTCCAGCCCGCACTTGAAGAAAAGAATATGCAGCAGGAGACTGAGAAAGTAGCTGAGCCAGTAGTTGAAATAGTAGCTGAGAAAGAGAAATCCCAAGTGATTGGGAAGAAAAGACCTCCTGCACCATTTCCACAGAGGTTGGCAACGCATCAAAAGGAGGAGCAATATAAAAAGTTCTTAGAGATGCTCAAACAAATCCAGGTAAACATTCCATTGATTTAAGCTTTAAAGGAGATGCCTGGATACGCTAAAATGATGAAGGACTTGATGTCTCGGAAGTTTGACTTCCAAGACTTGGCCACGGTGACACTTACTCAGACCTGTAGTGCAGTGGTGTCTAGACCTGTTGCTGAAAAGCTATCTGATCCAGGTAGCTTTACAATTCCATGCACTATTGGGAACTTCGCCTTTGCTAAGGCACTATGTGATTTAGGGGCCAGCATTAATCTTATGCCCCTGGTTATTTATAAGAGGTTGGGCATTGGGAGAGCTAGACCCACCTCTATGTTGTTGCAGCTGGCCGACAGGACTGTGAAGCGGCCATTTAGGATCCTTGATGATGTGCTTATTCAGGTGGGGAAATTCGTGTTCCCTGCAGATTTTGTAATCTTGGATTGCAAAGTGGATGAAGAAATTCCTATAATCTTAGAACGACCATTCTTGGCCACGGGGAGAGCGCTGATTGATTGTGAGACTGGGGAGCTCAAGATGAGGCTCAATGATGAAGAAATTATATTTAATGTGCAGAAATCTATGAGGGGACTAAGTGAGTTCGCCAATTGTTCTCTTATTGATGCCGTGGATGTAATTGTAAAGTCTGATGATGAGGTGTTGACGGTTGAGGATCCCCTTGCTGCATGCTTGATGAATTTAGATGAAGTGAATGGTGAGGATTTGGCGGAATGGGTGTTGGCATTGGAAGGTAGAGGGTTCTGGGATAGAAATCTAGAGTTTGAGCCCTTACACTTAGAAAAGAGAGAGACCCCTCCAGCAAAGCCATCCATCGAAGAACCACCTAAGCTGGAACTAAAGCCATTGCCAGCTCACCTCAGGTATGAATTTCTGGGTCCCGACTCCACATTACCTGTTATTATCTCATCTGGTTTGTTAGATGTGCAGGTTCAACAGCTTTTGCAAGTACTAAGGGAGTGCAAAACTGCCATTGGGTGGACCATGGCAGACATCAAGGGGATCAGCCCCGCCTATTGCATGTACAGGATTCTGCTGGAAGAGGGGCACAAACCTTCTAGGGAACATCAGAGGAGGTTGAACCCTAATATGAAGGAAGTGGTGAAGAAGGAAGTGATAAAGTGGTTGGATGCGGGAATCATTTTCCCAATCTCTGACAGTAGCTGGGTTAGCCCAGTTCAATGTGTTCCTAAAAAGGGTGGAATGACGGTTGTGAAGAATGACAACAATGAACTAATCTCAACAAGAACCGTCACAGGCTGGAGAATTTGCATGGATTATCGAAAGTTGAATCTAGCCACCCGGAAAGACCACTTCCCACTTCCCTTCATTGATCAGATGCTGGATAGATTGGCAGGGAGGTCACACTTTTGCTTTCTGGATGGGTACTCAGGGTACAATCAGATCTCTATTGCACCTGAGGACAGAGAGAAGACCTCCTTCACATGCCCATATGGCATTTATGCCTTCAGGAGGATGCCCTTTGGCCTATGCAATGCACCTACACAATTCAACGGTGCATGATGGCCTTCACTGACTATGGTAGAGGATATAATGATGTTCATGGAATTGAACTTTTCAGTGCGTTGAAATCATTAGGGATGCTATAAATCTGACGCGTGTGCTGAACGGTGCATCGAGACTAACTTGGTTCTGAATTAAGTGCCATTTCATGGTACAAGAGGAATAGTCTTGGGGCACCGGGTGTCAAGCAAGGGAATAGAGGTGGATCGAGCAAAGGTTGATGTAATAGCAAAGCTGCCTCCACCAACTTCGGTCAAAGCCATAAGAAGTTTTCTTGGACATGCCGGTTTCTACCGGAGGTTCATAAAAGACTTCTCCAAAATCGCCAACCCTCTCTGTAAGTTGTTAGAGAAGATCACCCGTTTGTATTTTCTGATAATTGTAGGGTAGCGTTTGAGGAGTTGAAACAGAGGCTGGTCACAGCACCCATCATTGTTGCCCCCAACTGGGAGCAACCGTTCAAATTAATGTGTGATGCTAGTGACTACGCATTGGGGGCAGTGTTGGGCCAGCGGAAAGACAAATTGATGCACCCGATCTACTATGCTAGTAAAACGCTGAGCGGGGCCCATTTGAACTACATAGTGCCGGAAAAGGAGATGCTAGTTGTGGTGTTCGCTTTTGATAAGTTTCGGTCCTATCTGATAGGATCCAAGGTAATTGTATGCACTGACCATGCAGCTCTTAGGTACTTAATAGAAAAGAAAGAATCTAAGCCACGCCTGATTCGTTGGGTGTTGCTACTGCAAGAATTCGATCTTGAAATACGTGACCGGAAGGGCACTGAGAATCAAGTCGCTGATCATCTATCACGACTTGAGGGAGCTGAAAATGTAGTAGAGATTGAGGAAATTCTGGAAACATTTCCAGACGATCATTTGCTCGCCACCACTCATCAGGAAGCACCATGGTATGCGGACTTTGCTAATTACCTGGCCAGTGGTATTGTTCCTCACGACCTTTCATCGGTCCAAAGTAAAAGATTTTTTCGTGAAAGCCGCCAGTATTACTGGGATGAACCTTATCTGTTCAAAATATGCCTTGATAATATGATTCGGAGATGCGTCCTCGAGATAGAGCAATCTTCTATTTTGCAGGCTTGTCACGCATCGGAGTATGGTGGACACATTGGGGGAATCAGGACAGCAGCAAAGGTGCTAGAAGCTGGATTTTTCTGGCCAACGGTGTTTAAAGATGCTCACTTATGGGTAAAGGGCTGTAATGAATGTCAACGCACAGGGAACATTTCCCGGCGCCACGAGATGCCCATGAACCCAATTCAAGAGGTGGAAGTGTTTGACGTCTGGGGGATAGATTTCATGGGTCCATTCGTCAGTTCCTATGGCAATAAGTACATTCTTGTTGCTGTAGACTATGTGTCCAAGTGGGTAGAAGCTGCAGCGGTGCCCACCAATGATGCGAAAGTGGTGGTTGGGTTTCTAAAGAAGAACATATTCACCCGCTTTAGGACACCACGTGCAATTATCAGCGACGGAGGCACTCACTTCTGCAATAGGGCTTTTGAAAAGTTGTTGGCAAAGTATGATGTGCGCCACAAGGTGGCTACTCCGTACCACCCGCAGATTAGTGGACAGGTTGAGGTATCCAGCAGAGAGATCAAGAGTGTACTGACAAAAACACTGAACGCCACAAGAACTGATTGGGCAAGGAAGCTAGATGATGCACTCTGGGCTTACAGAACAGCTTTCAAGACACGAATTGGTATGTCACCATACAAGTTGGTGTTTGGGAAGGCATGTCACCTACCTGTAGAACTTGAGCATAAAGCGTGGTGGGCACTGAAACAGCTAAACCTAGACATTAAAGCTGCGGGCACGTCAAGGGTCACTGAATTGCATGAGCTCGAGGAGTTCCGGTATCTTGCTTTTGAGAGCACAAGGCTGTACAAGGAGAGAATGAAGAGGCTACACGATCAGAACATCGTTGAGCGAAATTTCAAACCTGGGGACATGGTATTGCTCTACAACTCAAGATTGATGTTGTTCCCGGGTAAGCTTAAGTCACGATGGTCGGGACCATTTCGAGTAGTTGAAGTTTTCCCGTCAGGAGCTGTGGAAGTTGCCACTGAGAATGACTCTCGTACATTTAGAGTCAATGGTCAGCGATTGAAATTATATGTGGGTATGAGCGAGCCTAAGGAAATGTCTGAGCTGCACTTGAATGAACCACAGAGGTCGAGCAAGCCTTAATTGCGCTCATCTGAGTCGTGCCGCGACGTTAAATCAGGCGCTGCGTGGGAGGCAACCCATGAAATTGTTGTAAGTGCAATCTTTTTGTAAATAAAAAAAAAGATGCAGAGAAGTGCCCAGACCGCGATTCCACCGCGACCGCGGTCAAAGCACCTCCCTGTAGTCAGTCCACCGCGCTTGCACCGTGACCGCGGTCAAACCGCGGTGGATTGACCTTTCTGAACCTCACCGCTCGTGGTTCTACCGCGACCGCGGCAGAACCGCGGCAGACCCAGACGGGCCAGGTATGATACTTTTTAGTTTTTAATTTTTTATTTTTTTCCCCTTCTTTCTAATTGATATAGCACCCCCACCCAAACCTTTCCTTCATTTTTTCAGCAACACAACCACACCCTTTCTCTATTCTATCTTCTTCTTCTCTCTTTCTCTCTCTAACAAAAGAAAATTTCCATCCTCTCTCACCCAGACTCCATTATCATCTTCCCCAAAACTCCACCTCCACCTTTCCCCGCTTCCATCAAGTAAGTTTCTCTTCCCCCCTCTATTTCTTCTTCTTAACTAGTGTAATTTAGTTTTGTGTTAGTTTTAGTAAACCCTAGTTAGGATTAGTGTTCAAGTTTTAATTTTTGCTTTCTTTTATGTATTCTATTGTTGTATTTGATGCTTGTGGGGTTGTTTAGTGCTAATTTGGTTGGGTCTCCATGATACTTTAATTGTGGGGGTTGTTTGGATGACTTGGAGGCCTAGAATATATTTTTGGGGTGTAATTTGGTGATGGGCCATTTTTGGCCGAAAATTTGGGTTTTTTTGTACAATTTTGAGGCATTTTATGCCTAACCTAGGTTGTGCCGGTGTTGTATTTGGTGGATGGCGGTGTTGTAATTGGTGTATGGTGGTGTTGTATTTAACGTGAATCATTTGAGGGAGTAAGTGTGGGGTGATGTATGCCGGAAATTGCAAGCAAATTGTGGGGCCTTTGTGGAGGTTGTTCTCCTTGAACACCTTAGTAGTGGGAAATGGGCACTTTGTATGAATGAAATAAATGGGGGCAAGTGTATGGTGCCATTGGGTGGTGAAGTCTGAGTACCCACTTGGCTAAGTGTTGGTTAACTGTCATCTGCAGCCGGTTCCTGCCCTCAAACAACACAACTGACGTGAACTTCCAGCGTGCATTGTTGACATGGTGCTTCGTGATGAAGAAGGATTTTGATGCGGCAAGGGTAATTAGTGATGAAATGGTCCTACGGGGGCCGCTGTTGTCGAAGGGATTCTACTTTCCTTCTTTGGTGACTACACTGTGCCTGCTGAAAAATACCCCCACCAATCCTGCCGATGGAGACTTGCCCCCTAGAGCAGCATTCAGAGCCTCAGGCATTAGAGTGGGCCGGGGTACACGTACAACAATTGAGATAGATGATGAGGATGATGATCCGGTTCCTCTTGCACCGTCCAGGAGGTCTACTGACAGTGCCAGACCCTCTCGGCGCCCCCATTCTGGAGCAGGCCTATCCCGCTCACAGTCCACCCAGCCTATGTTGCGTTCCTTGGAGGAAGAGGTCGCGGATCTCCGCACCTCGGTGGATGGCCTACACACGCGGATGGATGCCATGTCGCAGAGGCAGTCCAGATCTGAGAGCCGGTTTATGGCCTGGTTACGTGCATTGGGGAGAGCTTGCCATGTAGACCCCAGCACCGTCTCCGACTCTGATTGAGTCTCAGGGAAGTCTTCTGACCCTTCTGCTCTTTACTTTCTTGATATGACATGGGGACATGCCATGATTTTAAGTGTGGGGTGGGAGACTTGCTCTGATTGTGTGTTGTAATGTATATAGACGTTGTTGTGCGGCAGCATTAGATTGATGTGTTGTATATATTTGAGTGTGCTTATATTAGGAGTAGCTGACTTGGACCAACGACGGACACTTGTCGACGGGTCTCTTGAGGGTCAAAGTCGGAATTAATTTAAACTGAAAACAAGTTAGAGGACTCTTCCTGAGGACGGACCACTTGGACAGTAATCTTGAGGGAAGTAGTCCATGTAGAATTTTTTTATTTTTTTTATTTTTCTCTTCTAGGTAGTGTAATACTTCCCCCTTGGTTTTTCTTTTGACCACGGTTCTTTTCCAAGGGCTTTTCTTGAACCGGGTTAGGTAGATTTTCCTTTTGTAGTTTTAGGACTAAGATGGGTGAAGGCTAAAATACAACCCCTGATATGCACACCTGCAAATAACTAAAACGAACTTGAGAGTGTGACGTCTAGGCTCGCTTGTGGACTCGTAAATCTATGCCTTAATTTTGCACATCTTGTCTTGCTTGAATGCTCGTATGAGTGTGTTGATGAACTGATTCGGAATGAGTTGCATGCTAAGTGTGTGGGAGATACTACTTGCATTCTGTGCCTGCATGCGATACCTAGAACTTGCCCTGTGTGTTTGTAAAGCGAAATAGAAGTTGTTTGGTTTTAGAGATGATTGAGGCATTTCTTTGTGCAACCCTATATAATTGTGAATCCACCTGTATATATCGCCATAGTTAACCCCTTTGAGCCTGAAGCCTGTTCTTTGATAAGCCTATAATGACCTAAATCTCTGTGTTTGAATAGCTTGATTGTTTGAACCAAATACCTCCTAGAAGCACTTGAATCACTAAAGAACATACAAAAGTCAAAGTGTGGGGTAGTAGGGAGTTAGCGAAAAAAAAAGGGGAATCAAGAATGAATTGTTTGATTGGTGCACGGGCATTGAAAAAAAAATGAGACAAAGAAAACAATCAATAAAGAAAAAAAAAAGAAAGAAGCCAGTTGCACCTAAAGAAAAGTGGGGGTCACACGTGAACCAAAAACGTGGAAGAACGATTGGGTTGAGCATGGAAATTGAAATAAAAGGAAGTGTGTATTAAAAGTGCTTAGGGAGGTTAGTCACTATATCCAAATATATCCTACCCGTCCCTTAGCCGACATTACAACCAAATGAAGACCTCTTGATCTTTGACTGAACAGCTCGATTAGTAGAGTATTACACTAGGGGCAAGTTTTTGGTGTGTCTGTGTGGCATGTGAATGCTCTTTGCTGAGAGTGAGTGAATTCTTTCTATCTTTGGTTCCTTATTGTTTGAATTTTATGTGTGGGGAACTTCTCTTAGACTTGTGATGTGAGGGCATGTGACTCAGGAAGAAAAAGTAAATCTTCACTTCTGTTAGAGTAACTAGAGTGAGCACGAGTGTGTCATGGCATGAGAGTCTGCATCTGAGGTATGATTGTTGCATTGCTTAGGTTGGTCCTTCGTAATGGCGAGTGTGGCATAAATTGGGGTAATGTATCAAACGGTTAGGCCTAGAAGTGTGGTTTAACTTGCTCGAGGACGAGCAAAGGTTTAAGTGTGGGGTGTTGATAATAGGTGAATTTAACTATAATCATGCCTTAAATAACCACCTTCTTGTATAGTTTTGATGATAAAAGTGATAACAAAATGCTCTTATTAATGCTTTTCATGATTTGCAGGTGATATATGACCAGGGAAAGCTAGGGAGTACTTTTGGAGTCAAAAATGAAGAAAAAGAGGCCAATTGTGAAATTCCCCAAGTAAACCACGCAAAACAGGCCTGAAGATTCAGAGAACTGGGTTGACCGCGGTTCCACTGCGACCGCGGTATAACCGCGGTGGAAGATAGCTGCGGATAAAATGAGAATCAGAGAAGGCATTTGGCCGCGGTTTGACCGCGACCGCGGCAGAACCGCGGCGGAAGCAGAAAACTTGAGGGACTAAAGTGTAAAACACGGGATTTTTAGACCTAAACCCTATTTTAAATACAAGACTTCGCCCAAGAGAGGCATGTATTGAATTTTAGAGTATCTTAGCAAGGAAAACAATTGTGAGAGATCACCCAAAACATCTTTCTTCTTTTCTTTGATTTTGATTGCTAGTTATGATGAATTCTATCTTAGTTTGTTTTCCCATAGCCATGAGTAGCTAAATCCTTTGTCTAAGGCTTTGATGGAACCTATTGGGGGATGAACATCTTGTTTATGTGAATACAAATTGCTAGTTTCAATCTCTATTTGTTTAACTTTGTGCTTGTTGTAGTTAATTGACAGGATCCTCAATTAGCTGTGCCTATTTAGTGTGCATAACTTGGAAAAGAGTGCATATTTAGGTGATTGTTGAACAACACCACTCCCAAAGTATAAGAGG
>NW_017676192.1:46213-50097 GCF_001879085.1 Nicotiana attenuata | reverse complement strand
GAAGCAAAGGCTGGTCACAGCACCCATAATCGTTGCCCCTGACTGGGAGCAACCGTTTGAATTGATGTGTGATGCCAGTGACTACGCGGTGGGGGCAGTGCTGGGCCAGCGGAAGGACAAACTGATGCACCCAATCTACTATGCTAGTCGGACGCTGAGTGGAGCCCAGTTGAACTACACAGTGACAGAGAAGGAGATGCTAGCTGTGGTATTTGCCTTTGACAAGTTTCGGTCCTATCTAATAGGATCCAAGGTAATCGTATACTCTGACCATGCAGCTCTTAGATACTTAATAGAAAAGAAGGACTCTAAGCCACGCCTGATTCGTTGGGTGTTGCTACTGCAAGAGTTCGATCTTGAAATTCGTGACCGTAAAGGCACTGAAAATCAAGTCGCTGATCACCTATCACGACTTGAAGGAGCTGAAAATGTAGTAGAAGTGGAGGAAATTCTGGAAACCTTTCCAGATGAGCAGCTGCTCGTTACCACTCATCAGGAAGCGCCTTGGTATGCAGACTATGCTAATTACCTGGCCAGTGGTATTGTTCCTCACGACCTGTCATCGGTCCAGAGGAAGAGATTCTTTCGCGAAAGCCAATGGTATTACTGGGATGAGCCCTACTTGTTTAGAATATGCCTTGATAACATGATCCGGAGATGCGTCCCCGAGATCGAACAATCTTCTATCTTGCAGGCTTGTCACGCTTCGGCGTATGGTGGTCACTTTGGAGGCATCAGGACTGCAACTAAGGTGCTAGAGGCCGGATTTTTCTGGCCAACGGTATTCAAGGATGCTCACTTATGGGTCAAAAGATCTAATGAATGTCAACGCACCGGGAACATTTCCCAGCGTCACGAGATGCCCATGAACCCAGTTCAAGAAGTGGAAGTGTTTGATGTTTGGGGGATAGATTTCATGGGTCCCTTCGTCAGCTCCTATGGCAATAAATACATCATTGTTGCTGTAGATTACGTGTCCAAGTGGGTGGAAGCTGCTGCATTACCCACCAATAATGCTAAGGTGGTAGTCGGGTTTCTAAAGAAGAACATATTCACCCGCTTTGGGACACCGCGTGGAATTATTAGCGATGGAGGAACTCATTTCTGCAACCGGGCCTTCGAGAAGTTGTTAGCTAAATATGATGTGCGCCACAAGGTGGCTACTCCGTACCACCCACAGACCAGTGGACAGGTTGAAGTGTCCAACAGAGAGATCAAGAGCGTATTGACAAAAACTGTAAATGCTACAAGAACTGACTGGTCAAGAAAGCTGGACGATGCGCTATGGGCTTACAGGACAGCATTCAAGACACCAATTGGTATGTCACCATATAAGTTGGTGTTTGGGAAGGCCTGTCACCTACCTGTAGAACTGGAACATAAAGCATGGTGGGCACTGAAACAGCTGAATTTAGACTTGGAAGCTGCGGGCACGTCGAGAGTCACGGAATTACATGAGCTAGAGGAGTTCCGGTATCTGGCTTTTGAGAGCACAAGGCTATATAAAGAGAGAATGAAAAGGCTTCACGATCAGAACATCATTGAACGAAATTTCAAACCTGGAGACAGGGTACTGCTTTACAACTCAAGTCTGCGGTTATTCCCAGGTAAGCTAAAGTCAAGGTGGTCTGGACCATTTCGCGTGGTCGAAGTGTTTCCTTCCGGAGCTATGGAAGTTTCTACTGAAGATGAATCTCGTACATTTAGAGTCAATGGTCAGCGGTTGAAATTGTATGTGGGCATGAACGAGCCTAAGGAGATGACCGAGCTGTATTTGAATGAACCCAGAGGTCGAGCGAACCTTAATTTCGCTCACATGAGTCGTGCCGCGACGTTAAATCAGGCGCTACGTGGGAGGCAACCCATGACATTGTTGTAATTGTGACCTTTGTAATCTATTTATTAAAAAAAAAAAAAATTGGGCGTTAGAATCAGAGAGGCCCTTCGACCGCGGTTCCACCGTGACCGCGGTGAAACCGCGACGCGACCCAGGTAAGTTTTTTTTTTTTAATTTTAATTTTTTCTTTCCTTTTTTTTTAAACCCACAAAACCCCCCACCCTTATCTATATCCCAACACATCCGCCCCAACCCCCATCCCTTTCCTTTTTCTCTCTCTTTTTCTCAAAATCCCTTCTTCTTCTTCTTCCCCAAACCTCCATTCTCCACCCTCTTCCTCTCTAACCTCCATTAACACACCCCCATTTTCTCTCCCTCTTCACCTCAAGTAAGTTAATCTTCTCCCTCTCTATTTCTTTCTATTATAAGTAGTGTAATTGTTAGATTAACAATTTTAGTTAAATCCTAGTTAGGATTAGTGTATTAATTTGCATTTTTTTTATTTTGTTTGCTTTCTTTTATGTTTGCCATTGTTGTAGTTGATGTTGATGAGGTTGTTTGGTGCTAAATTAATTGGGTCTCCATTGTTAATTAATTGTGAAGTTGTTTGGTGGTTTGGAGGCCTAAATTTAGATTTTTGTGGTATAGTATGGATTGGGTCATGTGTTGGCCGAATATTGTGGCACTAAGTTGTATTTTTTTTTTGGGGTGTTTACGCCAACCTAAGTTGAGATGTTGTAGTTGATGGTGGTTGTTGTTGAGATGTTGTTGTTGTTGCTAGTTGTTGTTGAGATGTTGTAGTTGATGGTGGTTGTTGTGTAGTTGAGATATTGTTGTTGCTAGTTGTTGTTGTGTAGTTGCTTGTTAGTTTGTTGGTAGTTGTTGTAGAGTAGTATTATTGGTATGGTGATATTTGTTGTAGAATGGTGTTTGTTATATGGTGATGTTGTATGTCATGGGTACCATTGAATGGAATAAGTGTGGGGTGTATTATACCGGACGTGGTAAGAACATTATAGAGCTATTGTGGGGGTTGTTATGAGTGAAGTCAGGAGCTATATTTGGTGTCATTAGGTGGTGAAGTCTGAGTAACCACCTTATTGGCACTAGCTAGGACATATGTGATGGTCTGTTTGATTATTTGCAGGTCCAAGGGCTCCCAAAAGGCACAGGCGCTCTGGTGGCACATCCCAACGACCTGCGTACGATGAGTCCAGATTCCAATCGGAACTGGCAGAGGATGATTTCAACGCCAAGGCTACCAAAACTTTTATCCCTGAAATCCCGATTGATCGGGTAGCCCTCCGAGCCGAAAAAGTGGAGATGTATGAAGAGATACGGAGGCGAGAAATGGAGTTCTTATTTGCTGACCCTGCACCAGTTAACAAGATGCTGGTTCGTGAATTTTATGCCAATTGCCCATTGAACTTGGGTAGGGAGGTGATTGTTCGGGGTATGGTGGTCAGTGCTCAAATTCAAACAATTCGCCGGGTGTTGCGGCTGCCTCCGTTCACCAGTGATGTCGATTATTACCATGACAGGCCCGAGGTGACATGGGAGGTCATGACGGATGTACTTTGCACAGGGGGCAGCCCATATGGATACGTGACCAAATAACCCTCAACTCTAACTCCTTCACTCACCTGGCCAAGTGTTGGTTGACTGTTATCTGTAGCAGGTTCCTGCCTTCTAGCAATACCACGGACGTGAACTTCAATAGGGCACTGTTGACTTGGTGCTTTGTGACAGGGAAGGATTTTGATGCGGCACGGGTAATTGGAGATGAAATGGTCTTACGGGGCCCACTGCTGACAAAGGGATTCTATTTCCCTTCCTTGGTGACCACATTGTGCTTGATGAGAAACACCCCTACCAACCCTGGTGATGGCGATTTGCCTCCCAAAGCAGCTTTCAAAGCTTCTAGCATCAGAGTGGGCAGGAGCACCCGCACTACAATTGAGATTGATGATGAGGAGGATGATCCGGTCCCTGTTGCACCGTCCAGGAGGTCTGTTGACAGTGCCGGGCCCTCTCGGCGCCCCCATTC